>NW_028321426.1:15000-92977 GCF_062004578.1 Staurois parvus
CTGTATAGAGAGCATACCCCCGTGGTCAGGGTCGTGTTGGGTTGGTGATATGTATACTGTATAGAGAGCATACATGCCCCGTTGGTGATTCTGTGGCTCTGTATAGAGAGCATACCCCCGTGGTCAGGGTCGTGTCATGTTGGTGATATGTATACTGTATAGAGAGCATACCCCCGTGGTCAGGGTCGTGTCCCGTTGGTGATATGTATACTGTATAGAGTGCATACCCCCGTGGTCAGGGTCGTGTCCCGTTGGTGATATGTATACTGTATAGAGAGCATACCCCCGTGGTCAGGGTCGTGTCCCGTTGGCGATTCTCCGGCTCTGTATACTGTACATATTCACCTCACTCTGTACACAGAAGGGAACGACGTGTGAAATCTCTCGGTCTGTGGCGGCGGATTCTCTGTGCATTCCTGTATTGCAGACCTTGAGACGGATATAAAACAAAATCCGGGTTTAATGGCTGACAAATGACATTGGATTCATTATAAAGTCCTGTTTTCAGCGCGGAGTAATGTGCTGGAGACGGAGCGCCGGGCGGCTGAACTGAATATAAAACTTAAATTGAATCTAAACACAACACATTAAGGTGCGTGTAATAAAAGCCACGCTACAGCGACTTCTACGTGGTATTAAAGGGGCTGCGTAAGCAAAATATAAAACACGCTCTCAGCAGATTGATCACAATAATAAATTATAGGCGGAGATGTGCGCTTCACTCATCGGTGCTCAGGTATACACTGGGGGGGGGGCTTTCCACGGCTCCCTATTTCACTGAGATACACTATATCCCAATTACAAGGAGGCTGCAATAAGACCTTTCAGGTTACTGAGAGAGGCCACAGGGGGCAGCAGAGAGCTGCTTTAGAAACAGTGCACATGCAGCCTGTTCATTTTGAGTTATCAGAATAGTGTGATTCACCTCTTGGTGTGGGAAAATCAGTAAAAAAAATCTCCCCATTCACTACTCCATGCACACTAGTGTTTTATTTAATCTAAATAAAACTGGATAAAAAATTCTTGCAAATAGCATGTTTTAGGAGCGTTATTACCTTTTGTACCACCAGCCCCTCCCTCCTAGAGTGTAAGCTCCTGGGATCAGGCCCTCCTATCCCTCTTGTATTGAACTGTATTGTTGCTGTATTGTCTCCCGTTATATTGTAAAGAGCTGAGCAAACTGTTGTCACGATATAAATCCTGTATAATAATAAAATAAATTCTGTATAATAATAATAATATAAATCCTGTATAATAATAATATAAATTCTGTATAATAATAATAATAATATATAAATCCTGTATAATAATAATATAAATCCTGTATAATAATAATAATATAAATTCTGTATAATAATATTAATAATAATAATAATAATAATATAAATCCTGTATAATAATAATAAATAATAATAATATAAATCCTGTATAATAATAATATAAATTCTGTATAATAATATTAATAATATAAATCATGTATTACAATAATAATAATAATATAAATCCTGTATAATAATAATATAAATTCTGTATAATAATAATAATATAAATCCTGTATAATAATAATATAAATTCTGTATAATAATAATATAAATCCTGTATAATAATAATAATAATAATAATATAAATCCTGTATAATAATAATATAAATTCTGTATAATAATAATAATATATAAATCCTGTATAATAATAATATAAATTCTGTATAATAATAATAATAATAATATAAATCCTGTATAATAATAATAATATAAATCCTGTATAATAATAATATAAATTCTGTATAATAATAATAATAATAATAATATAAATCCTGTATAATAATAATAAATAATAATAATATAAATCCTGTATAATAATAATATAAATTCTGTGTAATAATAATAATAATAATAGCATTTTTACAGTACATGTAAATCACAAAAAAAAAGTTAGAAAAAAAGCTGTTAGGAGCGTTTTAGTAGCCTTTATGAGTGTTTAACATTGTTTTTTTTTTTCAGTTGGAAAAATGCTCCCAAAAACTTTTACAAAAATATTTTTTTTTCAGCTCCTAAACGCTAAAGCTTGACAATGCTACTAGCTTAAAATAGTGTGCATGGACACACCGGAGAACACGGCTTTGCTTCTAGAAGCAGAAAAAAAAATGCTAGTGTGCATGGAGCCTGAGGAGATGGGAGACAGAGAGATACAAAGTAACACTGTTTATAAACATCGATCAGACGGGAGATAGAGAGATACAAAGTAACATTGTTTATAAACATCGATCAGACGGGAGATAGAGAGATACAAAGTAACATTGTTTATAAACATCGATCAGATGGGAGATAGAGAGACACAAAGTAACATTGTTTATAAACATTGATCAGATGAGAGATAAAGAGATACAAAGTAACATTGTTTATAAACATCGATCAGACGGGAGATAGAGAGATCCAAAGTAACATTGTTTATAAACATCGATCAGACAGGAGATAGAGAGATACAAAGTAACATTGTTTATAAACATCGATGAGACGGGAGATAGAGAGATACAAAGTAACATTGTTTATAAACATCGATCAGACGGGAGATAGAGAGATACAAAGTAACATTGTTTGTAAACATCGATCAGACGGGAGATAGAGAGATACAAAGTAACATTGTTTATAAACATTGATCAGACGGGAGATAGAGATACAAAGTAACATTATTTATAAACATCGATCTGACGAGAGATAGAGAGATACAAAGTAACATTGTTTATAAAAATTGATCAAACAGGAGATAGAGAGATACAAAGTAACATTGTTTATAAACATTGAGCAGACAGGAGAGAGAGAGATACAAAGTAACATTGTTTATAAACATTGAGCAGACGGGAGATAGAGAGATACAAAGTAACATTGTTTATAAACATCGATCAGACGGGAGATAGAGAGATACAAAGTAACATTGTTTATAAACATCGATCAGACGGGAGATAGAGAGATACAAAGTAACATTGTTTATAAACATCAATCAGACGGGAGATAGAGAGATACAAAGTAACATTGTTTATAAACATCGATCAGACGGGAGATAGAGAGATACAAAGTAACATTGTTTATAAACATCGATCAGACGGGAGATAGAGAGATACAAAGTAACATTGTTTATAAACATCGATCAGACGGGAGATAGAGAGATACAAAGTAACATTGTTTATAAACATCGATCAGATGGGAGATAGAGAGATACAAAGTAACATTGTTTATAAAAGTTCTGTCTCGGTTTTAGTGGTTTCCAGGACAAATGTTTCTATCAGGGACACCGACACCAATCCTACCCCTTCCATTCTGCATATAAACACACATCTGGCGTTGGGTACACCCTGCTTGTATCAAACTGAACAAACAATAAATATACTGAAAAAAGAAACCCCCATAAAGGACACTTTCACGGAATATCCGGTTCAGACTTCAAGGAAATCCTTCTTTTTCGATGTGTAGAATAGATATGTAATAGTATCATGCCGGGTACACAGTATTGTCACATACAGGGTTGTATTATGGAACAAACAATATTCCAGTAGATGTAATAAAATGTCTCTGTATAGAAATATTGACAATTGTAATGATCCTCTGAGAACATTAATATCTCTGTTCATGAATCAATGCGATCCGGAGACACTGAATAACAGAGACTTTTTTCATCATCAGAAACAAATCGTTTTCCATGTATTCAAATGGACCCGGCACACCAGCGCAGTCAGTTCCAGGTTTGGCGTGAAGGAAAAAAAATGGTAGAACGCGCCGCATTATGCTCATGATGGGATCCATAGTGACTACAACCAGAAAAGACCGGTCATCTCAACACATACTGCTCTCTCTGCTTCTGCTCTCTCTATTTCTCTCTAAATGTCTGAAATAGTTACTTTTTTACTGTTTTTCAGTGCATTCTGGGCATTTTGGAAGGTCTCCTGAGGTTATCCTAAAAGAACGCTTCTAAACGCAAACGCTCATAAACGCAGTATGCAAACGCGGCCAAACAGACATTTAACCTACGTTTTACAGCAGTCAGTTTTCATCGTTCAGAAGTGTCCCGTGTACATGAGCCCTAGAAGTGTCCCGTGTACATGAGCCCTAGAAGTGTCCCGTGTACATGAGCCCTAGAAGTGTCCCGTGTACATGAGCCCTAGAAGTGTCCTGTGTACATGAGCCCTAGAAACGCCCCGTGTACATGAGCCCTAGAAACGCCCCGTGTACATGAGCCCTAGAAACGCCCCGTGTACATGAGCCCTAGAAACGCCCCGTGTACATGAGCCCTAGAAGTGTCCCGTGTACATGAGCCCTAGAAGTGTCCCGTGTACATGAGCCCTAGAAGTGTCCCGTGTATATGAGCCCTAGAAGTGTCCCGTGTACACGAGCCCCATAAACGCCCCGTGTACATGAGCCCTAAAAACGTCCCGTGTACATGAGCCCTAGAAACGACCCGTGTACATGAGCCCTAGAAACGTCTCGTGTACACGAGCCCTAGAAACGCCCCGTGTACATGAGCCCTAGAAACATCCCGTGTACATGAGCCCTAGAAACGTCCCGTGTACATGAGCCCTAGAAACGTCCCGTGTACATGAGCCCTAGAAACGTCCCGTGTACATGAGCCCTAGAAACGTCCCGTGTACATGAGCCCTAGAAACGTCCCGTGTACATGAGCCCTAGAAGTGTCCCGTGTACATGAGCCCTAGAAGTGTCCCGTGTACATGAGCCCTAGAAGTGTCCCGTGTACATGAGCCCTAGAAGTGTCCCGTGTACATGAGCCCTAGAAGTGTCCTGTGTACATGAGCCCTAGAAGTGTCCCGTGTACACGAGCCCCAGAAATGCCCCGTGTACATGAGCCCCAGAAACGCCCCGTGTACATGAGCCCTAAAAACGTCCCGTGTACATGAGCCCTAGAAACGACCCGTGTACATGAGCCCTAGAAACGTCTTGTGTACATGAGCCCTAGAAACGCCCCGTGTTCATGAGCCCTAGAAACGCCCCGTGTTCATGAGCCCTAGAAACGCCCCGTGTACATGAGCCCTAGAAACGCCCCGTGTACATGAGCCCTAGAAACGCCCCGTGTACATGAGCCCTAGAAACGCCCCGTGTACATGAGCCCTAGAAACGTCTTGTGTACATGAGCCCTAGAAACGCCCCGTGTACATGAGCCCTAGAAGTGTCCCGTGTACATGAGCCCTAGAAGTGTCCCATGTACATGAGCCCTAGAAGTGTCCCGTGTACATGAGCCCTAGAAATATCCCATGTACATGGAGCCTGAGAGAGGAGGAAAAAGAACGGGAAGTATACAAGTGGTGATATTGAAAAAAAGAAAATCCACAATCCCACTTCTGCTTATAGTAAGGTAGAAGAAAGAAGAACAAGAAACCTTCCATCCCATCTGTTTCAATCTCCGAATTTAAATGCTGGGATAGGTGGGTTTCAATCCCCAGAAGACCTCATCCTTTAAATTGTAAATATTTAATTCAGGGTTGTCAAATTCACTTTTTTTTTTTGGGATGTGTACAGAGGAGCGTCTGATTCAAAAGTTCACCCCTCTTGAAGGACTTTTTGAAAGATCTGAAGGTTAGGACCATCAAATACAGCCAAATGTTTCTGGGGGAAAAAAGCCCCTTTCCCTTACTTTAGGGCTAAAACCACGGCAGAATGCACTAAGGGACCGTTGATAAGGCTTGATGAAGACTAGCATCTCCTGAAGGCACTAAAGATGATTAGATGCTCTTAGTGCCACCAGGAAATTGTAAGCTTTCTCAAGCCTTAACATTGGTCCCTTAGTGCATTTTGTTGTTATTATATTGAAACGGAATGCCGAAGCCTTAAGGTAGGGAGAGACTTTTCCCCCTGAATCACATTGAATGTGCCTGGTCCATCAAATACAGCCAAATGTTTCTGGAGGAAACCACCCCCCTTCTTTAGGGCTAAAACCACAGCAGAATGCACTAAGGAACCGGTGTTAAGGCTTGATGAAGACTAGCATCTCCTGATGGCACTAAAGATGGCCAGATGCTCTTAGTGCCACCAGGAAATTGTAGGCTTCAACAAATCTGAACATCGGTCCCTTAGTGCATTCTGTTGTGATTATATTGAAATCAAATGCTGAAGCCTTAAGGTAGGGAGAGGCTTTTCCACCTGAATCACGTTGAATGTGCCTGGTCCATCAAATACAGCCAAATGTTACTGGGGGAAAAAGCCTCCCCCCCCCCTTCTTTAGGGCTAAAACCACGGCAGAATGCACTAAGGGACCGGTGATAAGGCTTGATGAAGACTAGCATCTCCTGATGGCACTAAAGATGGCCAGATGCTCTTAGTACCTCCAGGAAAATGTAGGCTTCATAAAACCTGAACATCTGTCCCTTAGTGCATTCTGTTGTCATAATATTGCACTGAGAGACCAGTGGTAAGGCTTGATGAAGACTAGCATCTCCTGATGGCACTAAAGATGGCCAGATTCTCTTAGTGCCACCAGGAAATTGTAAGCTTCCTCAAGCCTTAACATCGGTCCCTTAGTGCATTCTGTTGTTATTATATTGAAATCAAATGCTGAAGCCTTAAGGTAGGGAGAAGCTTTTCCCCCTGAATCACGTTGAATGTGCCTGGTCCATCAAATACAGCCAAATATTTCTGGGGGAAAAAGCCCCCTTCCCCTTCTTTAGGGCTAAAACCACGGCAGAATGCACTAAGGGACCGGTGATAAGGCTTGATGAAGACTAGCATCTCCTGACGGAACTAAAGATGGCCAGATGCTCTTAGTGCCACCAGGAAATGGTAGGCTTCATGAAACCTTAACATCGGTCCCTTAGTGCATTCTGTTGTGATTATATTACACTGAGAGACCAGTGGTAAGGCTTGATGAAGACTAGCATCTCCTGAAGGCACTAAAGATGGCTAGATGCTCTTAGTGCCTCCAGGAAATTTTAGGCTTCATCAAGCCTTAACATCAGAATGGGGAAGAAAGGGGATTTAAGTGACTTTGAACATGGCATGGTTGTTAGCACCAGATGGGCTGGTCTGAGTATTTCAAAACCTTGCTGATCTCCTGGGATTTTCACGCACAACCATCTCTGAGGTTTACAGAGAATGGTCAGAAAAAAAGAAAATAGCCAGAGAGCAGCAGTTGTGTGAAGGAAAATGCCTTGTTGATGTCAGAGACCAGAGGAGAATGGGGAGACCGTTTTAAAATGATAGAAAGACAAAAGTAACTCAAATAACCACTTGTAACAAGCAAGGTATACACCAAGGTAGCGCATAACACGTCCAACTTTGAAGCAGATGGGCTGCAGCGGCAGAAGACCACACCAGGTGTCACTCCTGTCAGCTAAGAACAGGAAACGGAGGTTACAATTCGCACAGGCTCACCAAAATTGGACAATAGAAGATTGGAAAAATGTTGCCTGGTCTGATGAGCCACAATTTCAGCTGCGACATTTGGATGGTAGGATAGGAATTTGGCGTAAACAACATGAAAGCATTGATCCATCCTGCCTTGTGTCAATGGTTTAGGCTTGTGGTGGTGTCATGGTGTAGTGGATCCATCCTACCTTGTATCAATGGTTCAGGCTGGTGGTGTCATGGTGTGGTGGATCCATCCTGCCTTGTATCAATGGTTCAGGCTGGTGGTGGTGGTGTCATGGTGTGGTGGATCCATCCTGCCTTGTGTCGATGGTTCAGGCAGGTGGTGGTGTCATGGTGTGGTGGATCCATCCTGCCTTGTGTCAATGGTTCAGGCAGGTGGTGGTGTCATGGTGTGGTGGATCCATCCTGCCTTGTGTCAATGGTTCAGGCAGGTGGTGCTGTCATGGTGTGGTGGATCCATCCTGCCTTGTGTCAATGGTTCAGGCTGGTGGTGTAATGGTGTAGGGGAGATTTTCATGGCACTCTTTGGGCCCCATTAGTACCAAATGAGCATTGTTTAAGTGTCATGGTCTACCTGAGTATTGTTACTGCATGTCCATCCCTTTATGACTCCAGTGTCCCCATTTTCTGATGGCTCCTTCCAGCAGGATAATGCACCATGCCACAAAGCTCAAATCATCTCAAATTGGTTTCTTGAACATGATACTGTACTCCGATGGCCTGCACAGTCACCAGATCTCAGTCCAATAGAGCACCTTTGGGATGTGGCAGACCGGGAGATTCGCATCATGGATGTGCAGCCGACAAATCTGCAGCAACTGCATGAGGCTATCATATCAATAGACCAAAATCTCTGAGAAAGGTTTCCAACACCTTGTTGAATCCATGCCATGCAGAATGAAGGCAGTTTTGAAAGCAAAAGGGGGTCCAACTCGGTACTAGCAAGGTGTACCTAATAAAGTGGCCGGTGAGTGTATGTCCTCCAGTATCATAAGGGATGGGTGGAAAGAGGTCAATCTGTCCCCCACTGTCCATTTTCCTTAAGTAACTCCATCTTAAGTGACTGTTAAATGCTTTTTTAAAGGTTAAAAGGTATTTGTGAAGTGAGTTGGGAAGCCACGCACAAGGCTAACTGTGCTTGTTGAGTCAGTTTAAAGCACACCTACTGTGAAATCCATTATCATAGTGAAGTTATAGCACGCAGTACCAATGGTCAGAATACACACTTTATTTTTAACTAATCTGAGTGCTTTTGTCCATTCACTGATGGTTCTCAGGTTGGAGGAATGAAAGAGTCTACGTGGCATTAGGGGGCTCTCCAGTCTCTTCCTGCGAGTCAATAAAATTGGCAGCTGAGTTCCCAGGGCTAAAACGTTGATGCACATGACAAGTGAACGTTTGGGTCCTGGATTTTCGGCAGGGTGAAATGAACCTTTCTCATGGCCAAGGCTGGGGAAGGTGGAGGTGATAGGTGGTGGTCAGCAGGAAGACCTTCTGCTAAACAATGTTCAAATTTACGAATAAAAAACTGATGGAGAACTTCATTTTCCCTTGATCATGGCTCACTAACGTAAGAGAATGCCTTCAAAACCTGGTTAAGGGTGCCATTAGGGGGCTCTACGTGGCACTAGAGGGCTCTCCAGTCTCTTCCTGCACATCCTCTGAGTCCATAAAATTGGCAGCTGAGTTCCCAGGGCTAAAACTTTGATGACAGGTGAACTTTTGGGCCTGGATTTTTAGTAGGGTGAAATGGACCTTTCTCATGGCCAAGGCTGGGGAAGATGGAGGTGACGGGTTATGGCACAGTGGTGGTCAGCATGAATAGCTTCTGCTAAACAATGTTCAAATTTACGAATAAAAAACTGATGGAGAACTTCATTTTCCCTTGATCGTGGCTCACTAAAGTAAGAGAATGCCTTCAAAACCTGGTTAAGGGTGCCATTAGGGGGCTCTATGTGGCACTAGAGGGCTCTCCAGTCTCTTCCTGCACATCCTCTGAGTCCATAAAATTGGCAGCTGAGTTCCCAGGGATAAAACTTTGATGACAGGTGAACTTTTGGTCCTGGATTCTTAGTATGGTGAAATGGACCTTCCTCATGGCCAAGGCTGGGGAAGATGGAGGTGACGGGTTATGGCATAGTGGAGGTCAGCGTAAGAGAATGCCTTCAAAACCTGGTTAAGGGTATACAAGGACAAATCCTAAGCCTGGTGACCTTAGCTGACTTCATACCAAAGGAATGTCATTATCAACTGACCAACTGCTTAAAAGGTAATGTTGCTTTTCAAGTCAGAATTTGGAACGGTTAGTCCGGTACCAAGGCAATCAAGAGCCTGGTTTAATCACCGGTGCCAAGTCACAAAAATGGGGGACTCCTTGACCAAAAGGAATCCATAGCAAACTATTCTTGTTACATTTTCTAATATTATCACGTTTGTTATCTTTCTCTGGCATTTCCTAATTAAATGTCATGTACAGTTTGATTTGACCTGTAAGAGTTTGTGTAATCTCTCTTTGCACACCTCGAATAAAACCCCCCAAAAAGGTAAACTGTCACGTAACCGTGAAAAAACAAAAACATGAAGTGTTCATGAATGAATGGAAAGAACAACCTAAGAAATGACTATGCATCAATAGGCCCCTCCCTCAACAGTAGATCCATTCCAGAAATAATTGGCCCCCCAAATATGTTGTATAGAACTTATCAATGATAACAAGAAAAGCAGAAAAATAGATTCCCCACAGCCGGCAGCAATAGACCCCAAAACAAAATACCACCCCTACAACAATACACTCTCAGCAGCTACAAGAGATCTTCCTGCAGCCAGCAACAATAGTCAATGGACAAGAAAACAGACCCCCTCCCTCAACAGTAGATCCCTTCCACCAACAACTGACCCCCCAAAAAATTTGTATGGAATTTATTAATGATAACAAGAAAAGCAGAAAAGTAGATTCCCCACAGCCGGCAGCAATAGACCCCCCTTCCCCAGATTCCTCCAGTAACAATGGACCCCCCAAAACAAAATACCACCCCAGCAACAATACACTCTCAGCAGCTACAAGAGATCTTCCTGCAGCCAGCAACAATAGTCAATGGACAAGAAAACAGACCCCCTCCCTCAACAGTAGATCCCTTCCACCAACAACTGACCCCCCAAAAAATTGTATGGAATTTATTAATGATAACAAGAAAAGCAGAAAAGTAGATCCCCCACAGCCGGCAGCAATAGACCCCCCCTTCCCCAGATTCCTCCAGTAACAATGGACCCCCAAAACAAAATACCACCCCAGCAACAATAGACTCCCAGCAGCTACAGCAGATTTTCCAGCATCTCATGGTTGGCTGGAATCGCTTTTTTAAATTTCCAGGTGGGAAGCCAGTAGATCAATATCGGTATTAATTCACTCCTCTCTGTTTTTTCTCCGGTCTCCATGCCTCTCGTTCCCATGATCAGCTCACACCACAAATTAACAGATTCCAAATGATAAGGAACTATGCCCCTCCTTCTGGGGGTGTTATCTATATTGGGGGACATGGTATTGGGGGGGAGCATGGTAATTTGGTGAGTGCATGCCGAAATGGGGGAACGCCTTCTTATGAGCACGCAGTGATTTGTTTTTGGGAAATTATTTGGTGGAAGAGACATTTATGGACTTTTTATTTCACCTATGTTGATTAATCACCAATTTCTCTCTAGTTCCCTGGTCTCCTCCTCCCATGCCCGCCTCCAGGACTTCTCCAGGGTGTCACCCATCCTCTGGAACTCCCTGCCCCAACCCATCAGATTATCACCTACTCTCCTCTCCTTTAGGCGCACCCTGAAAACCCATCTCTTCAGGGAAGCCTACCTCACCCCCTGCTAACTTGCTGACCTCCTCCACTCTTCCTACCACTCCATCCCCCACAGCTATCTCCTCCTGTACCACCATCCCCTCCCTCCTAGATTGTAAGCTCCAAGGAGCAGGGCCCTCGATCCCCTCATGTTTTGCATTGTATTGGTATTGTTCTGTCACATGTTCTGTCCCCCTTTGTAATGTACAGCGCTGAGCCAACTATCGGCGCTTTATAAATACTGTATAATAATAATAATAATAATATTTTTATTTTTTTTCTTGCGCTACTGAATCACTTGAGGATTTTCTTGAATTTGAATAAAGAAAGGTATGCTCACTTTTGTGTAACTTTTGGTACAGCCCTTGTTATATATAATGTATAGTAAGTCTATAGTAGTAACATGACTTGAATGGGGACCACATTTGGCTCCCAAGCGTACCTAAAGCTCCCTGAACCCACTTTGAGCTGAGGTACGCATGGCTTATCCTCAGTGTTAAACCTACATCGATCTTGCAAGCAGGGGCGGACTGACAACTCATGGGGCCCCCGGGCAATAGGGGATCATGGGGCCCCTGTGTCCTTGTCCAAACTCAAAAAAGCCTATGAAAAAGGTACCAGGGGCATCTCATGGGACCCTGTCAGGCGCAGTAGGTGCCACGAGTACACGCTGGGCAACCAATGACAGCGCAGGGCGCGGTATTTAAAGATGCCCTGCGCTGTCACAAATTGCCGCAAGGACTTTCCTGCTACCTGTGTTCCTGTACCCTGAGTTCTGTTCCTGTTTTGACCCGGATTGCCCTGACTACGCTGCCTTCTCCTATCCTGACCCCTGGCTTATCTGACCTCTCTGCGGACTGACCACCCCGGTATTGACCCTGCGTGTGACCCGACTATCCTTTGCCTGCCAATTCTGTACCTCGCTGCTCCCACGGTAACGACTGGGCTGTCTGACTGCGATCCATCCATCCACCCATCCATCCATCCCGCCTGGGCCTGCCGGTCTCTTCACATCAGGCTCTCCTCCTGTATCCATCCCCTGTGGTCCCCTCTGCCACGGGTGGGAGTGCTCAGAGGTCGTGACCTGGTCCTGGTCTGCTTCAAGTCCATCCCCACCATCAGGGGCCCTGGTGAATACGCAGACCAGGACTTAGACTCCACGCTCTGGGTAATCCTGTCCGGTGGGCTGCCAGAGGTACCACCTGGCGGATGATAACAGGCCCCCTACTGACCCCGGGCCCTCGGCAGTGCCCGAGTTTCCAAATGGTCAGTCCGCCCCTGCTTGCAAGTCAACACAGCTCTACCGATGCGGCGTGTTCGCACCCTAAAAAAGCAAACTTTTGGTGTTTTCCAAAGTTGCCGGCGGACTGGATGTTGGATTGGTTTGCTTTCTTTAAGGACCGCACAATCACGGCCTTTCAATTAGCCTTTTGTGAATTTCTTTCGGCTCCGAGGTTTCTTTTCTGTTGTTCTCCTCCCAGCCCTTCCTTCACGGCACAAATTTTGATTTTCCTGATGATTCCAGTGAAACACTCACAGAGCGAAAAAAGGTGCAATTATCATTGATTATGATGCACTAAAAAAATGCTGAAATAGAGGGGAAAAAAAGGGGCTGTTGATTGCTAAACACCAAACGATGATTTCAGCCGCAGCCGAAATTATTCATGAATATACATAATTACTAAGTTCCTTCTAGAGCACCCACTCTGTGCTCGGAACAACCAGGGGACAAATCTGGCTATTTTGGAGAAGGGCAGCCTACAAAGTTGTGAAATATAACATTTTTTATGTAGACGTTGGGTATATTCATATGCATTCATACAAAAGCTTTATATGACCTCAAAAAACATCTGAAAATAATTTAGGTAGGCAAAGCGGCTACAGCGGAGCTCATAGGACTTGATGTGTCAGTCCCAATGGTGAGTTGGTCGTCACTCGTCTTGATGATGTTATTGATATGGTGTCAATGAGGAGTGTAGGTCGCCATCAGAGCCGTCATTCTTTGGTATGTCGTTGATGAGCCGAGTGGACCAGTGGAGCTCATAGGACTTGATTTTCCAGTCCCAGTGGTAAGTTGGTCGTCTTGATGATGTTATTGATATGGTGACAATGAGGAATATAGGTCGCCATCAGAGTCGTCATTCTTTGGTATGTCGTTGATGAGCCAAGTGGACCAGTGGAGCTCATAGGACTTGATGTGTCAGTTCCAATGGTAAGTTAGTCATCTTGATGATGTTATTGATATGGCGTCAATGAGGAGTGTAGGTCGCCATCAGAGCCGTCATTCTTTGGTATGTCGTTGATGAGCCGAGTGGACCAGTGGAGCTCATAGGACTTGATTTTCCAGTCCCAGTGGTAAGTTGGTCGTCTTGATGATGTTATTGATATGGTGTCAATGAGGAGTGTAGGTCGCCATCAGAGCCGTCATTCTTTGGTATGTCGTTGATGAGCCGAGTGGACCAGTGGAGCTCATAGGACTTGATTTTCCAGTCCCAGTGGTAAGTTGGTCGTCTTGATGATGTTATTGATATGGTGTCAATGAGGAGTGTAGGTCACCATCAGAGTCGTCATTCTTTGGTATGTCGTTGATGAGCCGAGTGGACCAGTGGAGCTCATAAGACTTGATGTGTCAGTCCCAATGGTAAGTTAGTCATCTTGATGATGTTATTGATATGGAGTCAATGAGGAGTGTAGGTCGCCATCAGAGTCGTCATTCTTTGGTATGTCGTTGATGAGCCGAGTGGACCAGTGGAGCTCATAGGACTTGATGTGTCAGTCCCAATGGTAAGTTAGTCATCTTGATGATGTTATTGATATGGAGTCAATGAGGAGTGTAGGTCGCCATCAGAGTCATCATTCTTTGGTATGTCGTTGATGAGCCGAGTGGACCAGTGGAGCTTTGTTGGTTAGAGGCTTAGATACTCCTAGTTTCGGATCAAAGGAAAATACAGAAAATACAGAAGTCAAAAGCATTGTTGAGGGACCAATACCAGAAAAGATGGTTGGACAATGGCAAACATCGCAGTCACTTGCATTCTATGGTTGTAATGATTTTAGATGCCATGTGCCAGTTGCATAAACACTTCATCCCTACGAGTTTTGTCCCGCAGCAACGCTCAGGGCAAAGAGCCTCATTGTTCTCACTGCTGCTACTGACTGCCATTGTAATTGCTCATTGTTAGGGATCGGATCTGTATTCTGGTGGCAAATTGCGGCTTTGGTGGTTAGAGGCTTAGATACTACCAGTTTCAGATCAAAGGAAAATACAGAAAATACTGAAGTCAAAAGCATTGCTGAGGGACCGATACCAGAGGGGGTAGTTGGACAATGGTCAAAGCCATGTGAACAATCCAAAATAATATGACAATGTACAAAAATAAACAGCTGTGTCACAAATGGGTGGCAATCACCATGAAGGGCAACACCTAGGTCTCCCTGGACTTCATCAGAGCTCCTGATGGTGGAGATGGAGTTGGAGTTGGATGGCTTTTGTTCCCAGGTACCTCACTTGTGGCACAAACAAGACGTATGGAATAGGACTTGAGTTTTTATCAAGTTGAACATTGTACACTCACCGGCCACTTCATTAGGTACACCTTGCTAGTACCGGGTTGGACCCCCTTTTGAAATGCCTTAATTCTTCCTGGCATGGATTCAACAAGGTGTTGGAAACATTCCTCAGAGATTTTGGTCCATGTTGACATGGACTACTATTGCCTTTCTATCATCTCGGTCCCCTCTGACCTCTGACATCAGCAAGGCATTTCGTCCACACAACTGCCGCAAACTGGATATTTTCTCTTTTTCGGACCATTCTCTGTAAACACTAGAGATGGTTGTGTGTGAAAATCCCAGAAAATCAGCAGTTTTTGAAATATTCAGACCAGCCTGTCCTGCACCAACAACCATGCCATGTTTGAAAAAAAGTACCTTGTCCTGATGTTGATAAGGTCATGGGCCTCTTCCCCACAACCCAGGCTCAGTGCTTGTGAGGGTCCCCCAGAAACCAATCCCTAATTGAGTGAGTGTGGGGTACATAGTACCCCTACCTAATGCAAAAAAACCCTATTAATAAAGACCCCATACGATTAAAAAAAAAAAAAGTTCCTTATTGTAAATATATTGTCAATCATGATGCAGGCTGCCTGCCAATGGGCACACATTACCGATCCCAATGCTACTTCTCACCAAATGACTGCTCTCCAAGCTGTCATCAGCTATATCAGCTAGTGCTGCTTTTGGAATGACGGTGGTCACTCTGTCATTTATTCCTCAGAAACCTGGAAAATATATAACCGACATGGGAATTTTTCCCATTTAATAGCGTGCAGCAACAGCCATGAAGAAGAGAGAGTCCTTTCTCCCGAAACACGGTGGCTTAATGTGCTTGTCATTACTCTAAATGCTTCCTAATCTACCATCAGAAGTGCATTCTTTTGTACATCAGGCATGCCTTCTTTTCTACTATTCCAAGTCTACGTGTGGAAACGAACTCAAGGCCGTACCAGATAGGCAGCAGCCAAAACCCTAGAAGAATTTACCGCCAATATCCACCATTGGGTACAATTGACTGGAGGGACTTCTCCCTACCCACCTACTCTACCACCCAGCTACGACCAGTGACTGATCCAGTCAGTCCAGCTCAGTCTTCAGCACAAACAAGATAGCAATAATTTTAGGAATAGTAGAAAAGAAGGAGCGCCAGATGTCCAAAAGAATGCACTTTTGATGGTAGACTAGGAGGCCAAAGTTCATTTTGTTGGACATCAGGCGCTCCTTCTTTTCTACTATTCCAAGTCTATGTGTGGAAATGATCTTAAGGCCGTACCAGAAAGGCAGCAGCCCAAACCCTAAGAGGGTTTACCACCAATATCCACCACTGGGTACAACTGACTGGAGGAACTTCTCCCTACCCTCCCACTCAACCACCCAGCTACGACCAGTGACTGATCCAGTCAGTCCAGCTCAGTCTTCAGCACAAACAAATTAGCAATGATTTTAGGAATAGTAGAAAAGAAGGAGCACCAGATGTCCAAAAGAATGCACTTTTGATGGTAGACTAAGAGGCCAAAGTGCATTTTTTTGGTCATCAGGCGCTCCTTCTTTTCTACTATTCCAAGTCTACGTGTGGAATTGACCTCAAGGCCGTACCAGGTAGGCAGCAGCCCAAACCCTAAGAGAGTTGACTGCCAACCTACCATTGGGTACAACTGACTGGAGGGACATCTCCCTACCCACTCACTCAATCACCCACCTACAACCAGTGACTGATCCAGTCAGTCTTCATCACAAACAAGATAGCAATGATTTTAAGAATAGTAGAAAAGAAGGAGCGCCAGATGTCCAAAAGAGTGCACTTTTGATGGCAGATTAGGAGGCCAAAGTGCATTCTTTTGGACATTGGGTGCTCCTTCTTTTCTACTATTCCAAGTCTACATGTGGAAATGATCTTAAGGCCGTACCAGAAAGGCAGCAGCCCAAACCCTAAGAGAGTTTACCACCAATATCCACCACTGGGTACAACTGACTGGAGGAACTTCTCCCTACCCACCCACTCAACCACCCAGCTACTGATCCAGTCAGTCCAGCTCAGTCTTCAGCACAAACAAGATAGCAATGATTTTAGGAATAGTAGAAAAGAAGGAGCGCAAGATGTCCAAAAGAATGCACTTTTGATGGTAGATTAGGAGGCCAAAGTGCATTCTTTTGGACATCTCCTTCTTTTTTACTATTCGAAGTCTATGTGTGGAAATTACCTCAAGGCTGTAACAGATAGGCAGCAGCCCAAACCCTAAGAGGGTTTACCGCCAATATCCACCATTGGGTACAACTGACTGGAGGGACATCTCCCTACTCAACCACCCACCTACAAACATTGACTGATCCAGTCAGTCAAGCTCAGTCTTCAGCACAAACAAGATAGCAATGATTTTAGGAATAGTAGAAAAGGAGCGCCCGACGTCCAAAAGAATGCACTTTTGATGGTAGACTAGGAGGCCAAAGTGCATTCTTTTGGACGTTGGGCACTCGTTCTTTTCTACTATTCCAAGTCTACGTGTGGAAATGACCTCAAGACTGTACCAGAAAGGCAGCAGCCCAAACCCTAAGAGGGTTTACCTCCAATATCTACCATTGGGTACAACTGACTGGAGGGACTTCTCCCTACCCACCCACTCAACCACCCACCTACGACCAGTGAGTCCAATGCAAACAAACAATCAGCTATATACAGTAAAGGAAATGGTGGTGACATTGGTGGCATTGGCCCTATTTGGTTAACGATGTCCCCATTATTCCCGCCCCCATCCAATCCAGTGCTGAGATTCGCCCAGTCATATAAAAAAAATAAAACAATACTGACGATAACAAGAAGAATAAACTGTGAATATGGATATTACGGGGAGTCATTACTTATGCAGGGAGTCGGAGCGGGATGAGACTCTTTACAAGATCTCCACATCTCCATATCCGAGATATCCTTCCAGCTAGAGAAGAAAAGGCATCAAATTCCGTCTCAGAGCCAATGCGCTTTGTTATTTCCATGCTCATGAATTTTACATTGTATATCACGGAGGACGCGCATTCACGTCAGGCCCTCTTCAAAATTGTATATGTATCACAAGGTTAACAATACATCTCATCAAGGTCAGACATCCCCGCTTAGCCGTCTAATAGGATCTGCGCCGGGCCCCCTCCACACATCACAGGCTGATCATTAATACCAATGGCCGGAGACGGGAAATGCAAAGCACATTCCCTATTCCCCTCCAAGGTGGATTGAATCAGCTGTAAGCAATTTCCATTGTCTGTTGTTCATAAAAGATGTAATTGGGGGGCCTTATGGCAGCAATATACCGAGCCCTGAGCTGTCCTGGGATAGGAAACCCCTCTGTGCGTCTTTCCTTCCTATTCATCTCACTATTAGGGAGGAGGAATGAACACATTACTGGTATGTCCCAAAATACAGGATCATTGTTCAGGAAAGCTCCACCTTTTATTATTACAAAGCCATCCTTCAGCTCCAATCAGTGACTTTGCCCAGGCTATGATGATGTCATCAGTCTTCTGCAGGCAGGAGGAAGCATTTCCTCAGTCTTCCTCCCTAGTGATTGGACTGTACATTGTAACTTTGTAGAAGGAGGAGGAGGCATTTTCTTAGTCTCCCTACCCCAGTGATCAGACTGTACATTGTAACTTTGTAGAAGGAGGAGTAATTTCCTCAGTCTCCCCTCCCCCAGTGATCAGACTGCACATTGTAACTTTGTAGAAAGAGGAGGAGGCATTTTCTTAGTCTCCCTACCCCAGTGATCAGACTGTACATTGTAACTTTGTAGAAGGAGGAGTCATTTCCTCAGTCTCCCCTCCCCCAGTGATCAGACTGTACATTGTAACGTAGGAGGAGGAAGCATTTCCTCATTTTCCCCTCCCCCAGTGATCAGACTGTACATTGTAACTTTGTAGAAAGAGGAGGAGTCATTTCCTCAGTCTCCCCTCCCCAGTGATCAGACTGTACATTGTAACGTAGGAGGAGGAAGCATTTCCTCAGTCTCCCCTCCCCCAGTGAACAGACTGTACATTGTAACTTTGTAGAAGGAGGAGGAAGCAATTCCTCATTCTCCCCTCCCCCAGTGATCAGACTGTACATTGTAACTTTGTAGAAGGAGGAATCATTTCCTCAGTCCCCCCTCCCCCCCAGTGATCAGACTGTACATTGTAACTTTGTAGAAGGAGGAGGACGCATTTCCTCAGTCTCCCCTCCCCCCAGTGATAAGACTGTACATTGTAACTTTGTAGAAGGAGGAGGAATCATTTCCTCAGTCTCCCCTCCCCCAGTGATCAGACTGTACATTGTAACTTTGTAGAAGGAGGAGGACGCATTTCCTCAGTCTCCCCTCCCCCCAGTGATAAGACTGTACATTGTAACTTTGTAGAAGGAGGAGGAATCATTTCCTCAGTCTCCCCTCCCCCAGTGATCAGACTGTACAGTGTAACTTTGTAGGAAGTCACAAGGTAAGAGGCTGCAGCAGGGGATGATCTGTGTCAGGCAGGAGTGGGGATGCCCATCCCATCATTGACCTTAAATGGCCATGTGTCTATATTATGTTAATGAGCATCCCCACCCCTTTGGGTACATCAGCTCTGAAGGCGGGGAATCTCCAACCCACAGCTCATCAACTTCCAGGTCTGGAATAATATGGACCCATTCCCAACTCCAAGCAGATGCCACGCTGCCAATGAAGCCAATGCCTGCATCCTAGCAACCAATGATGTCGTGGTCTGGCCACCAGCGTCCTAGCAGCCGGGGGGGCAGCATCTGCCCCTTGGCACAGCCCTGCTCATGATGGTGCCAATGGTATTTCAACAGAAGATGGTTTGGAAGCTTTACAACAAATTTTTACAAAAGTTAAAGTTTACAGAAAAAAGACATTTTTACAATGGGCATATGAGCCTCAGAACTGGAGCACGGAGCAATGGAAGAAGTGGTCTGGTCTCATGAATCACGTTTACGAATAACATTTCTTCAGTTACTTCCTGGTTTCTGGCCTAGGCCACAACGATGTCATACATTATGGGGATATTCATAGGAAGAGGGGCTTTCTCAGCTAAGTACACCCTCCTACCAGCATGCCTGTGCTAAGGGCAGATGGATTCCAGGAAGTCAATGCAACATGAATCATCTGCCCTTACTCAAGATGGCTATGGCCAGAACTTCCCCTTTCCAGGTCACCCTGTGCATCCTACCCACCTCCGAGCACCATCCCTTGGTTCCACCCCCTACCTACTTCCAGTACCGCCTCCTTTAGAGAATGCAGAGTCAAGTACAGGGGCAGACTGACCACTCATGGGGCCCCCGGACAATAGGGGATCATGGGGCCCCTGTGTCCTTGCCCACACTCAAAGCACACCCAAAAAAGCCTATACAAAAAGGTGCCAGGGGCATTTCATGGGGCCGCCTACTGACCCTGGGCCCTCGGGCAGTGCCCGAGTGCTCAAATGGTCAATCCGCCCCTGGTCAAGTATCTTTTTGTGATACTCCGCACCCCACCCCCCCAGCCAACCCTTGTGAACCCCTTACCAGCTAATGCCATTAATACAGTGACAGTATATCATATTAGCACTGGTCACTGTATTCGTGTCACAGGTGATGTCAATGTCATTTAGTCAGTTCCTACCCAACATCAGTTAGTGTCAGATTGCCCGCCGCCCTATTACAGTCCCACTATAAGTCACTGATTGCCACCATTACTAGTATAAAAAAAAAAGAATGAAAGAAATTACAATTCCAGTATACTGTATATAGCATAATTTGTAGACTCTATACCAGGGGCAGACTGACAACTCATGGGGCCCCCGGCAATAGGGGATCATGGGGCCCCTGTGTCCTTGCCCAAGCTCAATAAAGCCTATGAAAAAGGTACCAGGGGCATCTCATGGTTCCCCCTACTGACCTTGGGCCCTCGGGCAGTGCCCGAGTTTCCAAATGGTCAGTCCGCCCCTGCTCTATACATGCCTCCCAACTTTTTGCAATAGGAGCAAGGGACACCTATTAGCAATAGGATGTAGGTATAGGACACTCCCCCCATCACGCCCCCTTAAAGAAGACGTATACAAAAAATGGTTAGTTAAACCCACAAGTATTCCTTTATATTGGCTTTTGAAATTTACTAATGAAGAAATTTAGAAAATGGATGAAAGGCTAAGCACTGTGAAACATTTTATGAAAGATAAATAGTTCATTTTATATACAATATATAGATCAGACCATAATGAGAGACAAATGAGGAGTAAAGAGGGACAGAGGGACTTTGTTCCAAATCAGAGACAGTCCCTCGAAATCAGGGACAGTTGGGAGCTATGTCTGTAGCTTTCATGCAAACTAATTAATATACACTTGTTGGGATTTTTTTTTAATCAAAGATATGATTGGCCAAAATTCTTTTTTTTTATTTGTTTATTGGATATATTTTATAGCAGAAAGTAAAAAAAATTTATTTTAACTGTTCGGTCTTTATTAATTTATATAATAAAAAACCCAGTGGCGATAAATTACCACCAAAAGAAGGCTCTATTTTTTGGGGTAAAAATTATATAAATTTCATATGGGTACAGCGTTGCATGACTGTGCAATTGCCGGTAGCAGAGTGCTAAATAACAAACGCCCTGGTCATGAAGGTGGTAAAACCTTCCAGAGCTGAGGCAGTTATAGCGTCCATTGGTGGCACTCACAGTGGATTTAGCTTCTCCCATACAGTGGGGAAAATAATGATTTGATCCCCTGCAAATTTTGTACGTTTGCCCACTTACAAAGGAATTAAAGGTCTATAATTTTCATCATAGGTGTATTTTAAATGATAGAGACAGAATATCAACCAAAAATCCAGAAACAACTTGAGAAACAAATGTTATACTGTATATGGAGTTGCAGTTCAGTGAGTAAAATAAGTATTTGATATCCAAGCAAAACATGACTTAGTAGTTGGTGGAGGAACCCTTGTTGGCGAGAACAGAGATGAGACGTTCCTTGTAGTTGGTTCCCAGGTTTGCAGGCATCTCAGGAGGCATTTTGGTCCACTCTTCTTTACAGATCTTCTCTAAATCCTTAAGGTTTCTTGGATGTCGCTTGGCAACTCGAAGTTTCAGCTCCCTCCATAAATTGTCTATAGGATTAAGGTCTGGAGACTGGCTAGGCCACTGCATGACCTTAATGTGCTTCTTCTTGAGCCACTCCTTTGTTGCCTTGGCGGTATGTTTTGGGTCATTCTCATGCTAGGAGACCCATTCACGACCCATCTTCAGTGTTCTGGCTGAGAGAAGAAGGTTCTCATCCAAGATTTTACAATACATGGACCAGTCTATTGGCCCCTCATTGCAGCAAAGTCGGCCTGTACCTTTAGCAGAGAAACAGCCCCAAAGCATAATGTTTCCACTTTGGTGCTTGACTGTAGGAATGGTGTTCATGGGGTCATAGTCAGCATTTTTCTTTCTCCAAACATGGCGAGTTGGGTCAATGCCAAAGATCTCAATTTTGGTCTCAGCTGACCACAGCACTTTCTCCCATTCCTTCTCTGAATCATTTAGATGTTCATTAGCAAACTTCAGATGGGCCTGGACATGTGCCTTCTTGAAGAGGGGGGCCTTGCAGGTGCTGCAGGATTTCAATCCATGCCGGTGTATTGTGTTACCCATGGGTTGTATGGTGACTGTGGTCCCAACTGCCTTGAGATCATTCACAAGCTCCTCCCGTGTAGTTCTGGCCTGATCCCACACTTTTCTCATGATCACCCTTACCCCATGAGGTGAAATCTTGTATGGAGCTGTAGACTGAGGGATAGATTATTTTGTAGTTCTTCCATTTGTGAATAATCACTCCAACAGTTGTCTCCTTCTCACCAAGATTCTTGCTGATGGTCTTGTAGCCCATTCCATCCTTGTGCAGGTCTACAATCTTGTCCCTGACGTGCTTTGACAGCTCTTTGGTCTTGCCCATGGTGGTGTCCAAGAAATAGCTTCTATGGACAGGTGTCACATACCTGATATGAGACTGAAATGATGAGGTCGGCCTCACGTGTGTCACAAGTCCTGACCCCACTGGAGGTGGAACAGAGGGTGTCTAGGGACCAGGGGGACAAGAGCGCCAGTAGATGTTGTTTGCAGCTTTT
This sequence comes from Staurois parvus, assembly GCF_062004578.1. Lineage (NCBI taxonomy): Eukaryota > Metazoa > Chordata > Amphibia > Anura > Ranidae > Staurois > Staurois parvus. Next base: position 37,861 of record NW_028321426.1, read on the forward strand.
GCGGTTGGTGACCTTGGAAGACTGATGAACCTCAGATTCAGGCACAGTAGTAATATGCAGAGCTGGTATGGTAGATCGCCGGGTGTGCACCAGAGCAAGGCAGGAAGCTGGGATGGGAGACAGGAGCAATGTCAAAGGAGCCGAAGTCAGGAACCAGTATCAAGCAGGAGAGTAATCAGACTCAGGTCAGGAACAAGCTGGGTCAGCAACAAGGAAATCACACAGGAACAAGCAGGACATGGGGAACAGCTGAAGACCAGTCAGCACTCAGCACAGGTAGAGGCATCTTTTAAATAGTCCGTCTGGCGCCAATCTTCACCGTGCGTGTGCACGTGCACGTGCGTGATTGCGCATTTCTGTGCGCACCCGCACGTCTATTCGCCAGCCGTCTCACGGGAATTCCCTTACAACAGGTGTCCTTTATACACACACAACGAGTTGTCGTTAGGAACACCTTCTTACATTGACAGGACTGATCTGTGTACCACATGAGCACATCGCCAGTCTGTGGAAGCAGAATCATTGATCAAATACTTATTTTATCCACTGAGCTGCAACTCAATTTATAACATGTGTACCTTAATCCTATAGAAAATTTATGGAGGGAGCTGAGACTTCGAGTTGCCAAGCGACAGCCAAGAAACCATAAGGATTTAGAGAAGATCTGTAAAGAAGAGTGGACCAAAATTCCTCCTGAGATGTCTGCAAACCTGGGAACCGACTACAAGGAACTTAACTCTGTTCTCTCCCGACTCACTATGTTTGGAGGAAGAAAAATGCTGACTATGACCCCATGAACACCATCCCTACAGTCAAGCACCAAAGTGGAAACATTATGCTTTGAGGCTGTTTCTCTGCTAAAGGTACAGGCCGACTTTGCCGTAATGAGGGGCCAATGGACCGGTCCATGTATTGTAAAATCTTAGATGAGAACCTTCTTCTCTCAGCCAGAACACTGAAGACGGGTCGTGGATGGGTCTTCCAGTATGACCCAAAACCCACCGACAAGACAACAAAGAAGTGGCTCAAGGAGAAGCACAGTAAGGTCATGGAGTGGCCTAGCCAGTCTCCAGACCTTAATCCTATAGAAAATTTATGGAGGGAGCTGAAACTTTAAGTTGCCAAGCGACAGCCAAGAAACATTAAGGATTTAGAGAAGATCTTTAAAGAAGAGTGGACCAAAATCTCTCCTGAGATGTGTGCAAACCTGGGAACCAACTACAAAGAAAGTCTTACCTCTGTTCTCCCCAACAAGGGTTCCTCCACCAAGTACTAAGTCATGTTTTGCTTGGCAATCAAATACTTATTTTACTCCCTGAACTGCAACTCCATTTATAACATTTTATGGTGTTGTTTCTGGATTTTTGGTTGATATTCTGTCTCTATCATTTAAAATACATCTATGATACAAATTAGAGACCCTTCATTTCTTTTTAAGTAGGCAAACGTACAAAATTTGTGGGGGATCCAATCATTGTTTCCCCCACTGTATACAGTTGCAAGAAAAAGTATGTGAACCCCTTGGGATTACGTGGAGTTTTGCATGAATTGGGCATAAAATGTGCTCTGAATGTCATCTAAGTCACAGCAATAGAAGAACACAGTCTGCTGAACATAATGCTACACAAACATTAGATGTTGCCATGGTTTAATTGCACATAACATGTAAACATTCACAGTGCAGGGAGGAAAAAGTATGTGAGGCCCTAGCTTAATGACTTCTCCCAGAGCTAATTGGAGCCAGGAGTGAGCCAACCTTGACTCCAATCAGTGTGATGATATTGGATGTGTTGCTGACAGCTGTCCTGCCCTTAAAAAAACACACACCTGTTTTGGGTTTACTGGTTTCAAGAAGCTGATGTGAACCATGCCTCGCAGAAAAGAGCTCTCAGAAGACCTACGATCAAGAATTGTTGACTTGCATGAAGCTGGAAAGGGTTACAAAAGTATCTCCAAGTGAAGAGGAGTGGTCCAAAATGACTCCAGATCATTGTGCAGGACTGATCTGCAACTACAGGAAACGTTTGGTTGAGGTTATTGCTGCCAAAGGAGGGTCAACCAGTTATTAAGTCCAAAGGTTCACATACTTTTTCCTCCCTGCACTGTGAATGTTTACATGTTATGTGCAATTAAACCATGGCAACATCTAATGTTTGTGTAGTATTATGTTCAGCAGACTGTGTTCTTCTATTGTTGTGACTTAGTGTCAAGGTCCTACCTTTCTTCAGAGCTTGTGCATCTCCATGAGCTGGCATCCATCTTGGATTTCTGCAAAGCATGGTGGGAACCTTTATGCCTTCAGGGTTCTGCGGCTCCTCCTCAGAAGGGTGTGGTTGAGCACATTTAAACCTGCTGTCTGCAAGTGTGCTCTGCACTTGTGTCCTGTATGTTGCCCTGTTGCAAGCTCTTGTGTTGTTCCCATTGCTCTCCTGGTAACCGACTCGGCTTGGACAAGACTACTCTCTGCGTTAACCCTTTACCTGACCTCCCGTTGCTGAACCCGGCCCGTGACCTGAGTATTCTTTGCCTACCGTCTAGTACTGTCCGCTCCGTTGTTATTGACCCGGCCTGTCTGACTACTCTACTCGTGTTCCCATCTAGCTCCCACCAGCTGTAAGCCATTGGCAGCAGTCGTTATCGCAGCTGGGGTCACTTGGGGGCTGCCCATTCCAGCGTTCCTGCCCTGACACTTAGATGACGTTCAGAGCACATTTTATGCCCAATTCATGCAAAACTCCACGTAATCCCAAGGGGTTCACATACTTTTTCTTGCAACTGTACAGTGGGGATCGAAAGTTTGGGCACCACAGGTAAAAATTTGTATTAATGTGCATAAAGAAGCCAAGGAAAGATGGAAAAATTTCCAAAAGGCATCAAATTACAGATCAGACACTCTTATAATATGTCAACAAAAGTTAGATTTTATTTCCATCATTTACACTTTCAAAATAACAGAAAACAAAAAAATGGCGTCTGCAAAAGTTTGGGCCCCCTGCAGAGTTAATATCTTGTACTGCCCCCTTTGGCAAGTATCACAGCTTGTAAACACTTTTTGTAGCCAGCCAAGAGTCTTTCAATTCTTGTTTGAGGTATCTTTGCCCATTCTTCCTTACAAAAGTCTTCCAGTTCTTTGAGATTTCTGGGCTGTCTGTCACGCACGGCTCTTTTAAGGTCTATCCATAGATTTTCAATTATGTTGAGGTCAGGAGATTGTGAAGGCCATGGCAAAACCTTCAGTTTACGCCTCTTGATGTAATCCCCCGTGGATTTCGAGGTGTGTTTAGGATCATTATCCATTTGTAGAAGCCATCCTCTCTTTAACTTCAGCTTTTTCACAGATGGCATCAAGTTGCCATCCAAAATTTTCTGAAATTTTATTGAATCCATTTTTCCTTCTACTCGTGAGATGTTCCCTGTGCCACTGGCTGCAACACAACCCCAAAGCATGATTGATCCAACCCCATGCTTAACAGTTGGACTGAGGTTCTTTTCATTAAATTCTGTGCCCCTTCTTCTCCAAACATACCTTTGCTCATTCCGGCCAAAAAGTTCAATTTTAACCTCATAGGTCCACAGAACTTGTTTCCAAAATGCATCAGGCTTGTCTATATGTTCATTTGCAAAGTTCAAACAATGATTTTTATGGTGAGGACGTAGAAGAGGTTTTCTTCTGATGACTCTTCCATGAGGACCATATTTGTACAAGTATCTCTTTATAGTGGAATAGTTTACCACAACTCCAGTGTCTGCCAGATCTTTCTGGAGGGATCGTGCCGTCAAACGTGGGTTTTGAATCGTTTTTCTCACAATCCTGCGAGCTGTTCTGTCTGATATTTTTCTTGGTCTTCCAGATCTTGCTTTAACTTCCACTGTTCCTGATGACTTCCATCTCTTAATTACATTCCGAACAGAGGATATTGACATCTGAAAACGCTTTGCTATCTTCTTATAGCCTTCTCCAGCTTTGTGAGCGTCAACTATTTTCAGTTTCAGTTTTCTAGACAACTGCTTAGAAGAACCCATGGTGCTGATTGTTGGGGCAAGGTCAGATGAGTCTGCGCATTTAAAACCTTTGAGATTGACATCACCTGGTCTTCCCAGACGATGATTGAGAACAATCCATGACACTGGCAGGTCTCAGCTTGGCAAAGGGGGCAGTGCATGCTATAAATTCTGCAGGGGGCCCAAACTTTTGCAGACGCCATTTTTTTGTTTTCTGTTATTTTGAAAGTGTAAATGATGGAAATAAAATCTAACTTTTGTTGACATATTATAAGAATGTCTAATCTGTAATTTGATGCCTTTTGGAGATTTTTCCATCTTTCCTTGGCTTCTTTATGCACATTAATACAAATTTTTACCTGGGGTGCCCAAACTTTCGATCCCCACTGTAAGTGAAGGAAGTTTACATGAAGAAGTAAATTGATCTATCGTATATTCTTTCCTTGAAGCCGAGAAGGTTGCCATTTAGTTTGCAGTCTTATCAGGCCACCAATCCAAAACTGGAAACATTTCAAACATTTCCGGGGATGAAAACACGTGGAAGGAGAGAGCTGGTAATTGCATAGAAATGTCTGGTTCCCTCCATTGAGCTCAGGGCAGTACAGATATAATAATACATTGACAGCACAAAATATCAGCTTGATTTCTGCTTATCAACATTCCACGTCGGCGGCACTCGAGGCCTCTGATAATCCGCGACGCCTTCTGCTCCGCGGCCAACGCCGCCCTGTAAGTACCAGAAGAAGGGGAGCCATGTTGCTTATGCAGCATCTCTACAACACAAGAGAAATCGTTAGAATACCCTTATCGATAAGAGGCTGGAGCTTTAATCCTGCTTTATCCGGAGTGTTTTGATAATTTCTCCCAGCGAGGTCCGGGATTAAGGAATCCGATTCAGCATTTGAATTGATTTGCTGCTTAGTAACACCTCTTTATGTGAAGGTCAGAGCTTAGCTTCCTGAGCAGCCCTTGCCACTCACAGGCTGAAGAATGGGAAAATTAAAAAGCTAAAAAAAAAAAAAAAATCTAAAAAAGAACGAAGTGTTCCTCCAAAATCACGCTTTTACCTGGACTATATAAATTGTCACTTACCCTTCCTCGCTCTAGCGCCATCTCTGTCGCAAAGGCCGGCGACACTTCTGGGATCCTCCTTAGGCATCGCCTTTACATCCCACTTCCACTAAAGTCATTGGTGAGCGTACATTTAATGGAACTATATTAACTAGTGCCATATTGCACCCTAGGCAAGACCAGCTACTTGTGCCCCACCCCCTTAAATAAATAAATAAATAAATAAATACATTTATTTTTTTATTTTAAACAAAAAGGCAAAATTTCTTTTCATTCGCAAAAATATGTGCCATAAGATGCCACCAGCACCAAATCCATGTTACGGACGGACTATATATGTGGCTGGCAGTGGCAGGTTGACAGTTCAGTGAGTGGAGGATGATGGATCCACACTCTGACAGATTCCAGGCTGGAATTCCCCAGGCAATGGGGGGCGATAAAACGCTGTGACAGCAGGCAGCTGAACTGAGCGATCCCACACAGTGACAAATCGGACACAACACACCACCACCAACACTGACCCAGATCAGCAAGCAATAGAAGAGCGGGCCGCAGGATTGTGATGATGTCATCACTCACTGACACATTGCACACATGATGGATGCCCGGCCGGGTCACATTCACACAGACATGAGACATCAGAGTCAGACATTACCTTCCTCCGCTGATGAAAGAGAAGGACTGGAACTGCACAGTGAACACCAGCCGGCTTGCAGCAAGGGACCGAGTCTGAGAGAAACACCGGAAAGAGCGGCAGCTCAGCTGCTACACTGGACCCAGACACCCAGCATCTTCCTCTGTCCTTTCTTCCTCCTCCTCTGCCTCCTCATATACCTAAAATAATAAAGTAAATGTGAAACGTAAGCTGCCTCCCTGTGCATGTACCAAATACATCCAAAGTGCTATTATTGAAATCCTTTAGGGGGCGCTAACCCATAAATACTGAGCAATCATACTAATACCTGAGTATCAATAAATTAACGAATTGTGCATTTACACATACAATACAACTCTATACATAAATAACAAAAAGTCCTTTCTTCACAAAATCTTCACGTGTTCCACCTCCACCAAAAAGAAATGAAAAGTCCACTATGTAAATTTGCTGTCCCCTCAAAATAACTCAACACACCGCCATTAATGTCTAAACCGCTGGCAACAAAAGTGACTCCACCCCTAAGTGACAAGGTCCAAATTGGGCCCAAAGAGTCAATATTTTGTGTGGCCGTCATTATTTTCCAGCACTGCCTTAACCCTCTTGGGCATGGAGGTCACCAGAGCTTCACAGGTTGCCACTGGAGTCCTCTTCCACTCCTCCATGACGACATCCCGGAGCTGGTGGATGTTAGAGACCTTGCGCTCCTCCACCTTTCTTTTGAGGATGTCTCACAGATGCTCAATAGGGTTTAGGTCTGGAGACATGCTTGGCCAGTCCATCACCTTTACCCTCAGCTTCTTCAGCAAGGCAGTGGTGGTCTTGGAGGTGTGTTTGGGATGGTTATCATGTTGGAATACTGCGGCCCAGTCTCCGAAGGGAGGGGATCATGCTCTGCTTCAGTATGTCACAGTACATGTTGGCATTCATGGTTCCCTCAATGAACTGTAGCCCCCCCAGTGCTGGCAGCACTCATGCAGCCCCAGACCATGACACTATCACCCAGGGGCGGACTGACAACTCATGGGGCCCCCGAGCAATAGGGGATCATGGGGCCCCTGTGTCCTTGCCCAAACTCAAAAAAGCCTATGAAAAAGGTACCAGGGGCATTTCCTGTGTCCTTACCCACACTCAAAGCACACCCAAAAAAGCCGATACAAAATGGTGCCAGGGGCATTTCATGAGGCCGCCTACTGACCCTGGGCCCTCGGGCAATGCCCGAGTTTCCAAATGGTCAGTCCAACCCTGCTCCCACCACCATGCTTGAGTGCAGGCAGGACACACTTGTCTTTGTACTCCTCACCTGCGGTGGGCGGCCGCTCCCTGTCCACATCGGATGCATGGACACCGCTTGCCCTCTTCTGCCTCCCGGGAGCCTGGACTGCGTTTGGTGATAGGCTCTTTTTAGTTTTCCTGAACCGGTTCTAGGAGGGCGCCACATCTACACTTTTGTTCCTGGGTCTAGGTAGACTTCAAATACACAATGATTTATTTTGCAGAAATATTCGAATAAAACAGGCAGCTTGGCTCCCCCTTGATTTCGAAGCCGATTTAATATCAATGTACATATAATTACGGCACACATTTTGGATTTTGTGCTGACAATAACTGGCTGTAAAACCAATGTCAAAGGGTCAATTAAACAGTCATTCCGCCGTTCTCCCGCTCAGGCGAATTCATGGAGAAAATGAATCGTCTCCTTCTCGGCGTTAACCGCCAACCGCACCAAAACGTTAACCGGATTATGATACTTAAATTATCCTGGATGACATTTAAATGGTGAGAAGATCTATCTCATATTGGATGTGTATCTTGCGAAATGACTATCATTTTAGAAAAACGCTGCATGTAAAACAATGAAATCGCCACTCGATGTAAAATTAAACTGCAAATCAATCTTTTTTTTTTTTTTCGCCGCCGAACGCGCCCTCCCCTGAGACGACGCACAAACGTTTCCTAAGTGCTTCCATTCTCTTCAGCTTAATATGCATTTTAACTTTTGATTATCACTTTTAAAGTTTGTAATTGCCGTTATGACTACTTTGCTTGTTACAGACAAGAAAGCCGCCTTTCTTGAAATGTCCATTTTTATGTTATAGGAGGAAAAAAAAAAAAGAATCGTAAAGGAAGATTAAAAGTAGCGAAGCAATACTGGATTATAAAATAAAAAAAAAGGAATGCAAACACAACGAGGTTTGAGATGCATCCTGTATAGCGGGGTATTGTGTAAACTTCGGGAACGACTTAAACTGTATATAAATCTTAAAGTCCAACTCCGGGAAATATGGAAGTTATCCCTGGCTGTGGGGAGAGGGAAGCATTTTTATGAACCTGTTCCCCCGCCCTCACTGCCCCATACTCTGGAATTGGACATCACGTCCAATGCAGGATTCTGGACTCTGCATTGGTTGTAATGATGTCAGAAAAGGGGCGTTTTCTGAATGTGTGCAAGATCATAAGCTGGGCCCTCCTGCCGGAGAAAAAGAAAATGTGGCATGCGCAGCGGCAAAAAGTGGGTGCGGTTTTCTTTGTTCTGAAGATTAGCTGTGGCTTAAAGGGACTCAAAGGTTCAGAAGTAGATGACACAGTGGTGCAGAGTTCTGGGGTCAGTAGTAAGTGGTGCAGAGTTCTGGGGTCAGTAGTAAGTGGTGCAGAGTTCTGGGGTCAGTAGTAAGTGGTGCAGAGTTCTGGGGTCAGTAGTAAGTGGTGCAGAGTTCTGGGGTCAGTAGTAAGTGGTGCAGAGTTCCCCCACCCACAACTACTGATGTCCAAGACCGACACCTCCTACCTACCCCCAACTACTTACATCCAAGACTGACACCCCCTACCCACCCCAACTACTGACATCTAAGACTGACAGCCTCCTACCAACTTAAAACCACTGACATCCAAGGCTGACACCCCCCACCCCCAACTACTGACATCCATGACTGTCACCCCCCCCCCACACTCCCACAAGTACCAACATCCAAAACTTACACCCCCCACCCACTCCCAACTACTGACATCCAAGACTGACACCCCCCACCCACCCACAACTACTGACATCCAAGATTGACACCCCCTACCTACCCCCCCACTATTGAAACTAAGAATGACACCCCCCTACCCACGCCCAACTACTGACATACAAGATGTCAGATTCAGATGTCATAATGCCATAGTTCTAGTGCAGGGGTCTCCAAACTGTGACCCAAGGGCTGGTTGCAGCCCTTCGCTAGCCTTTATCCAGCCCTTGGGGTACCATTCCTCCATCTGACACCAATGATGGGGCACTATTCCTCTCTCTGACACCAACAATGGGGCACTATTCCTCTCACTGATACCAACAATCGTTCACTATTCCTCCCACTGATACCAATGATGGGGCACTATTCCTCCCACTGACACCAATGATGGGGCACTATTCCTCCCACTGATACCAATGATGGGGCACTATTCCTCCCACTGACACCAATGATGGGGCACTATTCCTCCCACTGATACCAATGATGGGGCACTATTCCTCCCACTGACACCAATGATGGGGCACTATTCCTCCCACTGACACCAATGATGGGGCACTATTCCTCCCACTGACACCAATGATGGGGCACTATTCTTCCTTCTACGACCATTAACCCTGAGGCCATGTTTATTTTCGCTGATGCTGGGCCCAGGCCATTTTTACCCCCACGGGCCACAACCCGGCCCTCTTAAAGTCTGAAGGACAGTATACTGGCCCTTTGTTTGAAACGTTTGGAGACCACTGCTCTAGTGTAAGCGCTCAGAGCAATCTGGGAGATGTAGTCTGGAAGGAAGACTTTTCCTACAATAGAGCTGAAGTCACAACTACAAGGCCCACAAGCACCGGCCAAGGGGAAGGGGGGATGTTATAATATGAAAAACCCAGGAAGAAGCCAGGCGGTTGGAGAGAGACGCACCAACAAGGAAGGTGAGTGTCTGACTGCGCTGAGCCATGTTGTTTGAACCAAGCGGGGCTGCATTGTACAGGGCCGTTGTCACACAAGGGAGCAGACTGCTGTACCAAGCGATGAGCCAAGCAGACCACCAGAGGGAAATCCTCCAGCATCTGGAGCCGTTGTTTGAGCTACTTGCATCCTGTACGCCTCTTAAGGGGGCCCCCACCACATAGACAACTTGCATTCTTCTAGGACTGCCACAGAAGGATTGGGTGGCTAACCCCCTGAACTCAACACTCAAGCAACATCATGCTGTTTTGCGCGTCTTGGTTTAAGGGTCCCAACTGAGCCGGCAGAAGCCTATATCAAGGGACTGTTCAGACCTAGGGGTCTGCCTGGTAGCAATGCTGGTTTGCAGGAAATTTAACAAACTTTCAGGCCTAAGCCTAGGCTCTCGTAGTCAGAGAACTCTTGTTTAAGCTTTTGGTACTGCAGTACATGTTTAGTTTCACTTTAAAGGTACCTGAGCTATTTGCACTGTATTTGTAACCCACTGGTTTCTCGTGTGTTAACTTCATTGGACTGCTATACTCTACAGCCACTCTGGTCTGCCAATAAAATCTGTTTATTTTACAATGGTCAGTGTTTGCCCTTCTTGTGTGACTACCGGAAGACCCTGACCAAGGTATTCTGGTGGTGTAAGCAGGAGTGAGGTTCCACCTAGGGCCAGGAAAAAAGCAGAGGACCATATACTACCAGCGGCTCCTGTAGGGGTAGCTCTACACCTGTAAGGTCCCCATGAAAGCTGGAAATCACTGTAGTAGGTACCAGTACGCAGTGATCACCACTAGCTCTCTGGTCCTCTGCTGAGAGGTTGCTCGTTCAGCAAGGGCTCCATTAGGAGAACACTGCATTTTTTTCCAATTAGTACAAAGTATTCTCTGATTGGATGAGGTGGAGATAGTGACATCACTACCCCACCTCTCCATCTTGTCCAATCAGAGAACGTTGTGCAATCACAGTGAAAAATGCAATGTGTTCACTTAATGGTGCCCATGCCGAGCAATTGACCTCCTGGTGTACACTAAGCAGCAGGACAGTTGCTTGGCAAAGGCTAGTGGTGATCCCTTTCGAATTCCATTGGAATTTTCCAAGTTCGATCAAACTGAATTCAATTCAACCAAATCGAAAAGTCAATCAATCAGCATGAGGCTTGCCGGTCACAATCTGGATAGGAATGTCTGTAATGGAATCGGACCCCGACTGCACTAGGGTATTTCCGTTAGACTTCCGTTCCCTGCCCGAACACAGATCCACGGACACCACCGCTGACCATACAAGACGAAACAGCACCAGACTCATCTTAAAACAGGAAATAGACTGCTTTATTTTAACACAGATACAAGAAATATACATTCAAGGGAACAACCCACCTCCCTGCATAAGGACACAGGGCGGGGCAAACCAAATCTAGAAAACAAGAGACATCAGCAGACACCCCCCACCAAGCCAATACACAAAACACATACATCCCATAATAGTTTGCTGCCAAGCAAGACACAATAGAACAATGGGACCACATGGCAGTAAGCAATGAACAACCCCCACACCCCACCTATACATGTTTACACAATATCAGGACATTCCACCCTGTACCCCTAACAGGCACAGGGTGACTTACACATAATAGGGATATGGGGAGCTGAGACAGGGGTCTCCCCACCTCTCCAAAGGGGGCTGTGTTCCATGGGCCCCCCACCCAAAGTCACTCCCGTCACAATCTCCCATTAGTTGGCCAGTTTAGGCCATATAATGTACCACCATCCGCTTCATTAATGGAGTGGATGGTGGTACATTATATGACCTAAACTGGCCTAAAGTATCCGGATTGTGACCGGAAAGCCTCATTTGCAAAATGTAATTGGATTCTCAGGTGTCCTATAATTACTCATTATATATGGCTATAGGACAATCGGTCCCCAACCTGACTCCTACTCTACTATATGGGACACTACTGAATGACAATCATCTGACTCTTACATTCAATACACAGTTTATTGCCCCATATGTTTCCAAGTTGCACCTTTAGCCTTTCTCGCCCCCCTCCCCCTAAGTGTGCTTGTTGGAGGTTGTATGAGCAGCTGCTAAGATGACGAGACAACGTTGTCTTTTTAGTTTGGTGAAGTTCTGGTGGTGGTGTGCTCAGCTTCTGTGTGTTTACTTGTGCAACCCTTTGATAAAGCTGCATGGTCCCACATGAAACTACTTTTTTTATGGGGAACTCCTTTCCCTATGCACATATGTATACAATCATCCCCTAGGCATGCAGACGGCTTCTACAAACATTGGTGAAAGAATGGGTCGCTCTCAGGAGCTCAGTGACTCCAAGCGTGGTCCCGGGATAGGTGGCCACCTGGGCAATAAGTCCATCCGTGACATTTCCTGGTTACTAAATATTCCACGCTCAACTGTTAGTGGGATTATAACAAAGTGGAAGCAACTGGGAACAACAGCCACTCAGCCACCAAGTGGTAGGCCACGTCACATGACAGGGCGGGGTCAGCGCATGCTGAAGCGCACAGTGCGCAGAAGTCGCCAACTGTCTGCAGAGTCAATAGCTAAAGACCTCCAAACTTGGTGTGGCCTTCAGATGAGCCCAACAACAGTGTGTAGAGAGCTTCATGGAATGGGTTTCCATGGCCGAGCAGCTACATCCAAGCCTTACATCACCAAGTGCAATGCAAAGTGTCGGATGCCGTGGTGTAAAGCACGCCGCCACTGGACTCTAGAGCAGTGGAGGCGTGTTCTCTGGAGTGACCAATCACGCTTCTCTGTCTGGCAATCCAATAGACATTTCTGGGTTTGGCAGTTGCCAGGAAAATGGTACTTACCTGACTGCATTGTGCCAAGTGTAAAGTTTGGTGGAGGGGGGATTATGGTGTGGGGGTGGTTTTCAGGGGTTGGGCTTGGCCCTCTAGTTCCAGTGAAGGGATCTCCTTTGGACAATTTCATGCTCCCAACTTTGTGGGAGGAGTTTGGGGATGGCCCTTTCCTGTTCCAACATGACTGCACACCAGTGCACAAAGCAAGGTCCATAAAGACATGGAGGAGCCAGTTTGGGGTGGAGGAACCTGACTGTCCTGCACAGAGTCCTGACCTCAACCCCATAGAACACCTTTGGGATGAATTAGAGCGGAGACTGCGAGCCAGGCCTCCTCCCCCGACATCAGTGCCTGACCTGACAAATGTGCTTCTGGAAGAATGGTCCAACCTTCCCATAGACACCCTCCTAAACCTTGTGGACGGCCTTCCCAGAAGAGTTGAAGCTGTTATAGCTGCAAAGGGCGGGGCCAACTCAATATTGAACCCTACGGACTAAGACTGGGGGGCCATTAAAGGTCATGTGTGTGGAAAGGGCGGGGCCAACTCAATATTGAACCCTGCGGACTAATACTGGGGGGCCATTAAAGGTCATGTGCGTGGAACGGGCGGGGCCAACTCAATATTGAACCCTACGGAGTAAGACAGGGGGGCCATTAAAGGTCATGTGCGTGGAAAGGGCGGGGCCAACTCAATATTGAACCCTACGGAGTAAGACAGGGGGGCCATTAAAGGTCATGTGCATGGAAAGGGCGGGGCCAAATCAATATTGAACCCTAGGGACTAAGACTGGGGGGCCATTAAACGTCATGTGCGTGAAAAGGGCGGGGCCAACTCAATTTTGAACCCTACAGACTAAGACTGGGGGGCCATTAAAGGTCATGTGCGTGGAAAGGGCGGGGCCAACTCAATATTGAACCCTACGGAGTAAGACAGGGGGGCCATTAAAGGTCATGTGCATGGAAAGGGCGGTGCCAAATCAATATTGAACCCTACGGACTAAGACTGGGGGGCCATTAAAGGTCATGTGCATGGAAAGGGCGGGGCCAATTCAATATTGAACCCTAGGGACAAAGACTGGGGGGCCATTAAACGTCATGTGCGTGAAAAGGGCGGGGCCAACTCAATTTTGAACCCTACAGACTAAGACTGGGGGGCCATTAAAGGTCATGTGTCACTGGTCACACAGCTGTGATTTAAAAAAGCGCAACATGTATCCAATTTCGGTGCGATTTCAGAAGACTTTATTGCGACTTGTGAAGCTTTTCAATGATTTCTTGCAGTATGATTTCAATTCTATTCTATGTATGTAAAATCGCAACAAAACTGCAGAAGAACTACTTTAGAAATCGCGCTCCAGCAAGCCGCACGTGTTCAGACACTGACATTCACATTCATTAAATGCGATTTCAAATCTTAAATCGCACCTAAAGTCGTACTGGCGTGACTGGGCCCTAAATCCGCACCTGAATCGCTTTGCACGGGTGTTCTCACCCATGCGATGCGATTTCTGTGCGTTTTGGATGCAGAAAAAAAACACCAACTGAAACACATGTCGTGTGAACCGGCCCTAAAACAGACCCCCCCCAGAATCCCGATACAATCACGCATTCAGATGAAACATATTTCCAGTTTATTCGAATTCTATGGTTTGTTTTTTCTCCCCTGCAGCCGGGAAAGTGCGCACACAGCACATGTGTATAGTAAAGCGTTTCGCGGCGACTCGCCTTGAACGTGTAATTTATTTAAGTGGAATTGGGCCGTAATGCACGGAAGGAACGACTCCGGCGGCGCGGATTCTGCTGTCGATGGAGTTTTTTGTTTGCGGAATTTATCTTCTGGTGCACCTGTACTCTACAATGTGCATCTTGTGGGCCCTCAATATACAGATGTGGTGGGGGATGGGAGGACAGCGGGGGGGAAACGGCGGCAGAAAGATTGCTTTCAGCTGCATCTAATTACCAGAACACGGGATCCATCCAAGAAGACGATGCGGGGATAATGGCGCGGGATCGTCGTGGGGGCCAATACATGTGACAACCTCCTCCTCCTCCTCTTAGTCAGCTCCTCTTGTAGTCTTTAATAAGATTTCCGATCTCTTCCAGATGACAGAGTTCTGCTTAGCAAGGCATGTGAGAAGGAAGCGCTCCACCGCCTCTGCGCTTAAAGGGGCTCCTTGGAGGAAGTCAGCGCCGCTTTGCCTATTCCCAGTCCCGGCATTTTTTGAAAGTATGAAAAAAAAAACAGAGGGATTACAATGTAAAGAGGAAAATGATACTTATCAATGGGAATCCCTCCCTTTACATCAGAGGCCTCCCCATCACATCAGAGGCCCCCCATCACATCAGAGGCCCCCCATCACATCAGAGGCCCCCCCATTACATCTGAGGTCCCCCATCACATCAGAGGCCCCCCATCACATCAGAGGCCCCCCATCACATCAGAGGTCCCCCATCACATCAGAGGCCCCCCATCACATCAGAAGAGGCCCCCCATCACATCAGAGGTCCCCCATCACATCAGAGGTCCCCCATCACATCAGAGGCCCCCCATCACATCAGAGGTCCCCCATCACATCAGAGGCCCCCCATCACATCAGAGGCCCCCCATCACATCAGAGGTCCCCCATCACATCAGAGGCCCCTTATCACATCAGAGGCCCCCCATCACATCAGAAGAGGCCCCCCATCACATCAGAGGTCCCCCATCACATCAGAGGTCCCCCATCACATCAGAGGCCCCCCATCACATCAGAAGAGGCCCCCCATCACATCAGAAGAGGCCCCCCATCACATCAGAGGTCCCCCATCACATCAGAGGTCCCCCATCACATCAGAGGCCCCCCATCACATCAGAGGCCCCCCATCACATCAGAAGAGGCCCCCTATCACATCAGAGGTCCCCCATCACATCAGAGGCCCCCCATCACATCAGAGGTCCCCCATCACATCAGAGGCCCCCCATCACATCAGAAGAGGCCCCCCATCACACCAGAGGTCCCCCATCACATCAGAGGCCCCCCATCACATCAGAGGCCCCCCATCACATCAGAGGCCCCCCCATTACATCTGAGGTCCCCCATCACATCAGAGGCCCCCCATCACATCAGAGGTCCCCCATCACATCAGAGGTCCCCCATCACATCAGAGGCCCCCCATCACATCAGAAGAGGCCCCCCATCACATCAGAGGTCCCCCATCACATCAGAGGCCCCCCATCACATCAGAGGTCCCCCATCACATCAGAGGCCCCCCATCACATCAGAGGCCCCCCCATCACATCAGAGGTCCCCCATCACATCAGAGGCCCCCCATCACATCAGAGGTCCCCCATCACATCAGAGGCCCCCCATCACATCAGAGGTCCCCCATCACATCAGAGGCCCCCCATCACATCAGAGGTCCCCCATCACATCAGAGGCCCCCCATCACATCAGAAGAGGCCCCCCATCACATCAGAGGTCCCCCATCACATCAGAGGCCCCCCATCACATCAGAGGCCCCCCACCACATCAGAGGTCCCCCATCACATCAGAGGCCCCCCATCACATCAGAGGCCCCCCCATCACATCAGAGGTCCCCCATCACATCAGAGGCCCCCATCACATCAGAGGCCCCCCATCACATCAGAGGCCGCTTTGGAGGTATTTCAACTGCCTCCAGAGGGCAGCTTGACAGTTTCCTTCTGGTGACTGAATCAAGTGCCTGTCCTACAAGATTGGAGCATGTTGTCACAGCAAGATGTCAAGGGTTCTGAATCACCCCTTTGGTTGGTGTGTCCCGTATGGAATTGGCCAGATACTTGACTTTACCATTAAAAGATGCTGTGGCCTTCAAGGATGTACTTAACTCCTCCCCCTCCTGAGGATTTACCCCCCTTAATGACCACGCCTCTTTTTGCTACTCGGCGCTGCACTAATTCAACTGATAATTGCGCGGTCATGCAATGCTGCACCCAAACTAAATTTACGTCCTTTTTTTCACACAGATAGAGCTTTCTTTCTGTGGTATTTGATCACCTGTTCGCTTTTTATTTTTCAAGCTATAAACAAAAAAAGGCCAAAAATTTTGAAGAAAAACAATATTTTTTATTTTCAGCTATAAAAAATATATAGTAAACTCAAAGTTTGGTTATAAATTTAGGCCAAAATGTATTCTGCTCCATGTTTTTGGTAAAAAAAATCCCAATAAGTGTATATTGATTGCTTTGTGTGGAAGTTATAGCGTCTACAAATTATGGTATAGATCAGGGGTGGGCAAACTTTTTGACTTGAGGGCCGCAATGGGTTCATATATTGTACCCGGGGGCCGGACCAAGAGTAGATGAATGATGCGTATGTGTCATCCATAGTAAGTATAGTAATATTCCCCCATAGTAAGCATAGTAATTAATCCCCCATATAGTAATTCATCCCCCCTATAGTAATTCATTCCCCATAGTAATTCATCCCCCCTATAGTAATTCATCCCCCATAGTAATTCATCCCCCATAGTAATTCATCCCCCCTATAGTAATTCGTCCCCCATATAGTAATTCATCCCCCATATAGTAATTCATCCCCCATATAGTAATTCATCCCCCCTATAGTAATTCATCCCCCCTATAGTAATTCATCCCCCATATAGTAATTCATCCCCCATAGTAATTCATCCCCCATATAGTAATTCATCCCCCATATAGTAATTCATCCCCCATATAGTAATTCATCCCCCATATTAAGTCCCCAAGTCCCCCCTGTGTCAATTCACTTACCTTTACTCCGCGCGTTCCTCTCGCCGTGTTCCTGCGCCGTTCCGGTGTAGCATGAAAATGAGGATCTGTCCCCCTCGACGTATCTGCGCATGTGCCAGTTTCAGGCATTAGCAGCCGATCGGCGATCTCCGGCACATGCGCAGATACGTCGAGGGGACAGATTTTCATGCTACACCGGTCTTCACGGCGGACTGTGAGAGGAGCCTAGCTCCGCGGGCCGGATTAAAAGGTCCGCTGGGCCGTAGTTTGCCCATTGCTGGTATAGATACTGCAATTTACGCCATTTTTCTGCTATACAGCGCTGCGCTAGTTTAACGGACAATTGCGCGGTCATGCAATACGGTACATAAATGAAATTTACCTCCTTTTTTTCCCCACAAATTGAGCTTTCTTTCGGTGGTATTTGATCACCTGTGCGGTTTTTATTTTTTGCGCTATAAAAAAAAAGGCTGACAATTTTGAGGAAAAAAAAACATTTTGGACTTTTTGCTATAAAACATGTCCAGTAAAAAAAAATGCAAAAATCAAATTTAGTCATAAATTTCTGCCAAAATCCATTCTGCGACATGTCTTTGCTAAAAAAAATCCCAATATGTGTAAATTAATTGGTTTACGTGAAAGTTATAGCGTTTACAAATGGCGGGGAAGATACTGGGATTTTTAGGGTTTTTTTTATACTAATAATGGCGGCGATCAGCGACTTATGGCGGCGATCAGGGACTTATGGCAGCGACCAGCGACTTATGGCGGGACTGAGGGACTGCAGCGGACATTTTGACATTGGGTGGTAGTGACTTGGGGTCACTGACATCCCCAAAAACACTAATACAGTGATCAGTGCAAAAAAAAAAAAACTGACACTGTACTAATGGCACTGGGGAGGAAGGGGTCAACTTTATTTAGCAGGGAAGTGTTATAGGAGTGAGGGGGAGTGTTTTACTAGGGGGGGGGTGTATTGGGCGGGACAAGGCTGATCCAGAAAGAAAAACTGTTCTTTCTCGATCAGCTCATCCTCAAGCTGTCAGAGAAGTGACAGACAGCACAGCTACTGCAGCTGTGCTCTCTGTCACTGTTTGCCGCTGATCACCGGGACATAGCCGCTAAGGAGCGGCTGTGACCCGGCGACTGACATCTGCGGCAGAGAACCACGGGACAAATAGGGCGGCGGCGCGCCTCGCGCGCGCCCCCTATTTGTTTACAAAGCACACGTCTTAAAACGTGGTTTTGCCTGTGAGTGCCGCCCTGCCGCCGTATATGTACAGTGGCTGGGCGGCATGCGGTTAATAACTGCGTTGTTTTTCATCTTGGAAGGTGAAGTCTGAATTAATAGTGGTCAGTTTGACTTCCTGCCTCAAGAGGAACATCTGTTGAGCTAAAGGACGCTGGAGTTTGAGTCCTTTTCCACGCTCACTCCAGAGAGGGTAGCTTCTGCATTTCTGGCTGGGATTCAAAGAAAAAGCCAGCACATAATCCAAGACGTCGTCGAATAGCTTCATGTCAGGATGCCTTCTGGTATTTTGGGAATTGCGCCATTCATACATATCCTGTGGGCACTTGATGGTTCCTCTTTGGACATAGGTACAGCTTTTGTGATGGACACATAGTCAATCAAGGCAAGCATTTCAGGTCATATTTGGGAGATCTGTCATCCTTCACATCTCAGATCCAGCAGGTCAGGTAGACTCTGTTGAACTCTCACCCCCTATCAAGTTGGGTTTCTGGACTGATAGTAGTCAGAGGGCCTATGTCAGAAGATATGGATTATGCCTTGTATGGAAACCTCAACTATTACCAAAACTTGTAGTTGGAGAAACAGAATCTTCTGTGATGTCATTCCCATCTGACGACTTAGTGGCTGGTGGTGCAGTAAGAAACCAGAAAAGTAAGAGTTGAGAACTGAATTCCAGGCTCTCCTAGTCTTCAGTGACCTCATCCAAGGTGGACTAGTCCTGGTGAACTTAGCACAACAACTGTGGCCTACATCCAGAAACAAGGGGGCACTTAGTGTCTCCCTCCTAAAGGAGTTGTCTCTGATTCTAGAGTTGGCCCAAGTCCATATCCTGCAGCTATCTGCTGCCTATGTGCCCAGTCGAAGGAATTTTTATGCAAACGATTTGTCAGGGAAAATCCTGGACGATAATGAATGGCACAGTCTTTTGAGAACTAATGAGTTTGGTAATCACTTCCAGAGGTAGACTTGTTCACATCCTCAGTCAACACCAAGTTGCTTTCTATTCCAGGGTCCAGCATCCACAAGCAATTGGGGTGGAGGTACAGATCGCAGAGTGGATCTCCAGGACAGCGTATGAATTTCTGCCTCTCAGCTTCCTGCTGAGGCTGTGACAGAGGAAGGTTCTAGTGGTGATCTCAGTCTGGTTGAAGGGGCATTGGTACCCTCTTCCTCTCCTAATGAGTGCCAAGGATCCACTCCCTCTGTCTGTAATATCAGATTCCCCAAAGTCACATTCATCCAACACATGATAGGCTCAATCTCATGGCTTGGGTCTGGAAAGGCAGAGGCTAATAGATCCCGGGGGGGCTCTGTAAAGGTTGTGAATATTCTTATGAAAGCAAAGAACAGCAGCACTAACAGTGCCCATAGTGGTATATTACATAAATTCACAGGATTTCTGCTATCAAGGTTTTACACTTGGCTCTCCACAAGTCTGTCACATTCTGAAGTTTCTGTAGGCGGGGCTTGATTTAGGGTTATGCGTAAGTACGCTATGGGACCACATTTCAGCTATTTCTGCCTTCACCGGCATACAGTGGGCATCCAACACTCAATTATACTGTTCTTCAAGCTGCAAGTTGGTTGAAACCTACTTAAGGGATTGTTTGTGAAGTAGGATCTCTCATTGGTGTTGGACTTGCTTGCATCAGATGCCTTTGATCAAAGTGGCCTCTTGTGGTACCTCTCACTGAAAACTGCTTTCCTGGTGGCAATTACATCAACCAGAAGAGTGTCCAAATTAGCGGCCCTAGGGTTTAAAGAACCCTTTCTTACATTCATGTTAATGCCCAAGATCGTGCCTAAGTGACCTTCATAGTCCATATCACACCCCCTCTTGGGGAGTACCCAATGTTAGATCATCAGATGTGGGTCAAGCTTTAAAATTTAACATCAAGGCGACATCGGGTATCAGGAAGTCTGAGCACTTGTTTATCATTCCAGGTGGAGCGTGTAATGATTTTATGGCTTGCAACAAGATTATTGCCTCCTGGTTGGTAAAGCCCATCTCCTTGGCCTCCGAGGTGAAAGGGTTGGCTGTGCCAGGGGGATCACTTCACTGTCCATCCTAAAGCTCTTAACCTTGTGAGTGGCAGTAGGCTGAGTGCTCCCAGACACTATATGTAAGGCAGCCACGTGGGGGTCAATATACTGTATATGTTCATGGCTCATTACTGTATAGAAGCAGTCTTAATGATAGTTGAGTTTGGCAGAGGCATCCTGGCTTGTGCTTTTTAGCCAGAATTGAGGCGCGTGAAGCATTATCCCTCCCCTGTGTAGCTAGTAAGTTCCCAGCTGTGCTGACATGGAGCTGTCCAGTAAATGGAAACCTGACAGATACTTACTGTAATTTTCCTTTCCGGACGGCCTCCATGTCAGCACAATTCCCACCCAGCTTGGTAGGAGCTTCCGTTTTCCTATTGAATGGTGAGATGTCCAAATGATGCATGAACGGCTGCCGCCATTGTTTTTGCTGCCTTTTCTCCATTTGTCAAGGCTGAGCTCCCCTGGAAAAGAAATTATCAATGGCCCTGGATTTTGACATCTGATTTTGGTCTAGTCGGGGTCCAGTGATTGGAATTGTTTTCAAGATCTCTCCTCCCTTGCTGCCAAGGCTGGATCCCTCAGAAAAAAAATAGGATTGCATTTTTACAGCCGATTTTTGTGTACTTTGGGGTCCAGCTTTCCACTACCAAAGCGAACCCAAAAAATGCAACCCAACCCTACCAATACCCCAAATGTTACTGAGAGCTGGAATTCCCATTAAATTATGAGATGTTCAGATGTTCCATGAATGGCTGCCACCAATGTTGCAGGAACAGAATTTATCAATGGCCATAGATTTTGACAGCTGATTTTGTGTACTTTGGGGTCCAGCTTTCCACTAGCAAAGCTAACTAAAAAAATGCAACCCAACATTACCAATACCCCAAATGTTATTGAGAGCTGGAATTCCCATTGAATGATGAGATGTTCAGATGTTCCATGAATGGCTGCCACCAATGTTGCAGGAACAGAATTTATTAATGGCCCTGGATTATGATGCCTGATTTTGGTCTAATTGGGATCCAGTGATTGAAATTGTTTTCACTATCTCTCCTCCATTGATGCCCAAGGCTGGATCCCTCAGAAGAAAATAGGATTGGATTTTAGCTGATTTTTGTGTACTTTGGGGTCCAGCTTTCCACTACCAAAGCTAACCCAAAAAATGCAACCCAACATTAGCAATACCCCAAATGTTACTGAGAGCTGGAATTCCCATTGAATGATGAGATGTTCAGATGTTCCATGAATGGCTGCCACCAATGTGGCAGGAACAGAAATTATTAATGGCCCTGGATTTTGACAACTGATTTTGTGTACTTTGGGGTCCAGCTTTCCACTACCAAAGCTAACCCAAAAAATGCAACCCGACATTACCATTACCAATACCTCAAATGTTACCGAGAGCTGGAATTCCCATTGAATGATGAGATGTTCCATGAGTGGCTGCCACCATTGTGGCAGAAAAAGAAATTATCAATGGCCCTGGATTTTGACGCCTGATTTTGGTCTAATTGGGGTCCAGTGATTGAAATTGTTTTCACTATCTCTCCTCCGTTGCTGCCCAAGGCTGGATCCCTCAGAAAAAAATAGGATTGGATTTTAACAACTGATTTTGTGTACTTTGGGGTCCAGCTTTCCACTACCAAAGCTAACCCAAAAAATGCAACCCAACATTACCATTACCAATACCCCAAATCTTACTGAGAGCTGGAATTCCCATTGAATGATGAGATGTTCAGATGTTCCATGAATGGCTGCCACCAATGTGGCAGGAACAGAATTTATCAATGGCCCTGGATTTTGACTCCTGATTTTAAACTAATTGGGGTCCAGTGATTGAAATTGTTTTCACTTTCTCTCCTCCGTTGCTGCCCAAGGCTGGATCCCTCAGAAAAAAATAGGATCGGATTTTAACAACTGATTTTTGTGTACTTTGGGGTCCAGCTTCCACTACTGAAGCTAACCCAAAAAATGCAACCGAACATTAGCAATACCCCAAATGTTACTGAGAGCTGGAATTCCTATTGAATGATGAGATGTTCAGATGTTCCATGAATGGCTGCCACCAATGTGGCAGGAACAGAAATTATCAATGGCCCTGGATTTTGACAACTGATTTTGTGTACTTTGGGGTCCAGCTTTCCACTACCAAAGCTAACCCAAAAAATGCAACACAACATTAACATTACCAATACCTCAAATGTTACCGAGAGCTGGAATTCCCATTGAATGATGAGATGTTCCATGAGTGGCAGCCACCATTGTGGCAGAAAAAAATTATCAATGGCCCTGGATTTTGACGCCTGATTTTGGTCTAATTGGGGTCCAGTGATTGTAATTGTTTTCACTATCTCTCCTCCGTTGCTGCCCAAGGCTAAATACCTCAGAAAAAAAAGGATCGGATTTTAACAACTGATTTTTGTGTACTTTGGGGTCCAGCTTTCCACTACCAAAGCTAACCCAAAAAATGTAACCCAACATTACCATTACCAATACCCAGGGATGGAGTGACCATTAAGGCACTCAGGCACTGCCCGAGGGGTCAGTAGGGGGCCCCATGAAATGCCCCTGGTACCTTTCATAGGCTTTTTTGGGTGTGGTTTGAGTTTGGGCAAGGACACAGGGGCCCCATGATTTTTCAGTACCCTAAATGTTACTGAGAGCTGGAATTCCCATTGAATGATGAGATGTTCAGATGTTCCATGAATGGCTGCCACCATTGTGGCAGAAAAAGAAATTATCAATGGCCCTGGATTTTGACGCCTGATTTTGGTCCACTTTGATGTCCAGCTCTCCACCACCAACACATATCCCCAAAATGTAACATTGACCATTATACAAATACATCGAGTGTTACTGAGATCAGAGATTTCCCACTGAATGATGGGACGCCCAAAGGTTGAATGGATGACTGCAAATGGGACTTGATTGGAGGACCATACAGCTGAATGTGGATGGCCAATGCACTTTATAAAGCCAATAAATCTTTCGGCAGTAGAAAAGCATCAACCGGCCAATTGAGCATAGACCATTTTAAAAATGCAACCCTCTAAAGTGAGCTTTCAGACAAAATTACCCGTCCAACCACATCTGTACTGCTTTTTCGCTTTGCTAAATTTTTTTGGTTTATTTGTTGATTTTACTCCACAGTATTATTAATTCTAAAAAAAAACCTTTTATGGTAATTTTCATAATTTTCAAGATTAAAAAAATTGAAATGGTTTGTATGGAAGAGAACACAAAAGGGGGGGGGGGGGATTTGAAAGCCTTTTGGTCCATTTCCACCACAAAAGATGAAGAAAATTGGTAACTGCTGCAGCTTGTGGAGGAAATTGCACTAAAAGAGCTTAAATCACAGAAATTTATTAGCCCAGAGAATAAGCAAAGCCCTATTCACGACGTCTGAAAGGCTCCGAATTGTCTGGTGGAACGTCTTAGCGCGCCGCACAATTTATCAAGCGGCCCTCAGCTGTTGAAGCAGAATAAAAGTTATTTAATTTACATACATATTTTGTACTTTTTGCAGCTCATAAAGGTGCCCAGAGATGGGAGCTCTCAAATAAAAAGGGGGATAATTCAGGCTTTTGAGAAAATGAATATATAAGGCTGCCTGAGAAAGGAGCCAAGAACAGCTTCGACCATTTCACGGCCCTGAACAAATAATTTCTGGCTCTCAAAGTAGTTTTGGACTCTAGCTGCTTTTTTTTTTTTTTTTTATTAATAACCTTGCATAAATACATTTTTGCCATTTGAAGGGATCCTTATCTTCTGAGTCATCTTTGGGTGCCCATCTTCCCTGGGAGGGAAAGTGAGCTGAGATTCCCTTTAAAGTGGAAATAGCATCACTGCGCTCCGTGAAGTCACTTCATGAATTTTAATCTACGAATAAGCCCAATTGGCAGGCCCAGATCCAGGGAGGTGCTGGGGGGGCTATTGTGCCCCCCCAGACCTCTTAGAGTGCACAAATTAACGAGCCCTGATGGGGACAGTTGATGTAAGGGGGCACTCTGATGGGGGAAGTTGATGTAAGGGGACACTCTGATAAGGCAGTTGATGTAAAGGGGCACTCTGAGGGCAACTGATGTAAGGGGGCACTCTGATGAAGCCATTGATGTAAGGGGACACTCTGATAAGGCAGTTGATGTAAAGGGGCACTCTGAGGGCAACTGATGTAAGGGGGCTCTCTGAGTCCATTAATGTAAGGGGGTACTCTGAGGCCATTGATGTAAGGGGGCACTCTGAAGCCATTGATGTAAGTGGGCACTCTGAGGCCTTTGATGTAAGTGGGCACTCTGATGAGGTAGTTGATGTAAGGGGGCACTCTGATGGGGGCAGTTGATGTAAGGGGGCACTCTGATGAAGCCATTGATGTAAGGGGACACTCTGATAAGGCAGTTGATGTAAGGGGGCACTCTGAGGGCAACTGATGTAAGGGGGCACTCTGAGGGCAACTGATGTAAGGGGGCACTCTGAGTCCATTAATGTAAGGGGGCACTCTGAGGCCATTGTTGTAAGTGGGCACTCTGAGGCCATTGTTGTAAGGGGGCACTCTGAGGCCATTGATGTAAAGGGGCACTCTGATGAGGCAGTTGATGTAAGGGGGCACTCTGATGAGGCATTTGATGCATTCACTATATCCGCGGATATATCTCCCCGGACCCCGCATTCACTATATCCGCTCTCCCCGGACCCCGCATTCACTATATCCGCTCTCCCAGGACCCCGCATTCACTATATCCGGTCTCCCCGGACCCTGCATTCATTATATCCGCTCTCCCCGGACCCCGCATTCACTATATCCGGTCTCCCCGGACCCCGCATTCACTATATCCTCTCTCTCCGGACCCCGCATTCACTATATCCTCTCTCCCCGGACCCCGCATTCACTATATCCGCTCTCCCCGGACCCGCATTCACTATATCCGCTCTCCCCGGACCCTGCATTCACTATATCCGCTCTCCCCGGACCCCGCACTCACTATATCCGCTCTCCCCGGACCCGCATTCACTATATCCACTCTCCCCAGACCCCACATTCACTATATCCGGTTTCCCACAGTACACAAACATGGAAATGCAATTATTTTGGTAAATATAAACTGCTAAATACCTTTTCTCATCAGCAGTATATAGTAGTCTTGTAACTTCTATCAGTGTCCGGTCGAGCACTGGTTAAAGCTTGTAGGAGGCGTTTTCATTTTGCTCTAGGAGGATGCAGATTCCCTGACCCTCTGTCCGGACAGTGCTGATTGGCCCTGTGCTGATCACATGCATTCTCCCAAGAAAAAAAAAAACCTCTCTAGCAATACACACCAAACTGAGCATGTGCAGAGTGACTCCACATTTTATGTCATATCAGGAGATAAGAGGGAGACACTGGAAGAAGGGGAGGATCATTACAAAATTCAGAGGATAAAGCCCTTTTGGTTCCACAGTGAGTATAACAAGCACGCTTTACTGCATCTACAGACTGATTGTACTGTTGTGGGCAGGGGCAGACTGACCATTTAGGGCCCGGGGTCAGTAGGGGGCCCCATGAGATGCCCTTGGTACCTTCCATAGGCTTTTTTGGGTGTGGTTTTAGTGTGGGCAAGGACACAGGGGCCCCATGATTTCCTATTACCCAGGGGCCCCATGAGTTGTCAGTCCACTCCTGGTTGTGGGTTTAATAACACTTTAATCTTTTTTTTCTTTTTTTTTAATAATTCTCCTTTAAGGGGGTGTGGCGGGGGTGTGTCCTACGTCTACATACATTTGCTAATAGGTTGTTCCCATCTCAAAAATCTGGGAGGTATAGTTTTAGTAAATCACTTCCAATAACTGAGGGAACATGGAAGAAGAAGAAGAAGACTAAACTAACTAACCCTAAACAGAAGGGGAGGACAGAGGAAGATACCAAAACCACATTAGTAAGCAAGTTGCAATGATCCAAAAACCACCAATAGGTGTCGGCATACTACAGAAAAACGATCATCTCAGTACAATACAAGACCTAAAGAAATACAAGAAAGTTGGGCAGAAAACAGGGAGAAAGGCCATTGGACCTTTTCCTTTTTTTGATAGTACACACTCAAGATCTTCTGCTTTAGAGGAAATTTGAAAAACGGCAAAAACTACAATTTCGCAGCAAAACCAGTTAAAGTCACTCCTCCCAGGCAGCCGATGAACCTTCTCCAAGCTCACCGCAAAAAAAATTAAAAATAATCCATCAAAACCCACTTTAACTTCTTCTTCCCAAAGTGTTGTAATTTTTGCCTAAACTTGGGCGCAGTGAAAGCTCTCCCTTCGGCTCCGCGTTCCGTCCATGCTCTATTTCAGCGTGGAGATGTGAAAGGAAGGCTCGATCCGCTCCCCCGGCATGTTGTACGCCGCCATTTCCATTCGTCGATCATTAGGTACATTTCTCGGCGGCGCATTAGGAAAGGAGGATTTTAACAGCCCACCTGTCCGAGGCGCTTCCATTACACGCCGTTATGGAGAGCGCAGCTGCGAGGTTCTATCAGCCAATTCACGCCGTAAACATTATTATATACATTACGGGCCTGCGAAGAATATTCCAATCTACCTGCTCGACAGATGGCCCCGGCTCCCTCGTATTTCATTTGTCCTCTGTTGTAATGGTTTGGAGCCAATGAGATCCCCATTATCGGAAATGGCCCTAAAATGATATTGCTCATCGCCGCGGTGAATTATCTCCGAGGTGACCGGCTTCAATATCATCGCTATTTCTACGGGGAAAGAAAAATACGGTCTTGTTTAAAGCTGAAGTTCAAGAGGAATAAAAGCCATCTTGTTCATCAAGTGGAAGTTCATTCACCTCCCTGTCCGTAGCTGCAGGACCAGTGTCTCTACATTCCCGTGCATGCCCAGTGGGGAGCTGGTTGTGATCCATCAAGAAGTCATGACTGGCTCCTGAGTCCAGGATGGTAGGGACCTACAGCACTGGAATCCATGGACTGGTAAGTACCTGATTTTTATATGGGTGTGTTGGGTAGGTGCAGCGTGGTACGGCGGTGGTATTCACAGGGGCCCTGCACACCACCCTGTCCGTAGCTGCAGGACCAGTGTCTCTACATTCCCATGCATGCCCAGTGGGGAGCTGGTTGTGATTCATCAGGAAGTTACCTACAGCACTGGAATCCATGGGCTAGGAGGGGACCTGATTTTTATATGGGTGTGTCGGGTAGGTGCAGTGTGGTGAGGCAGTGGTATTCACACAGAGACCTGGAGTGCAGTAACTGATCTATATATTGCTCATTGCCCTGGTGAATTATCTCCGAGGTGACCGGCTTCAATATCATCGCTATTTCTATGGGAAGAAAAAATATGGGCTTTTTTAAAGCTGAAGTTCAAGAGGGATAAAAGCCATCTTGTTCGTCAAGTGGAACTTCACCTAGGCAAGGATTACACTGCTTGCCCTGCACACCTACCTGTCCGTAGCTGCAGGACCAGTGTCTCTACATTCCCGTGCATGCCCAGTGGGGAGCTGGTTGTGATCCATCAGGACGTCATGGCTGGCTCCCGAATCCAGGATGGTAGGGACCTACAGCACTGGAATCCATGGACTGGTAAGTACTTGATATTTATGGTGTGGCAGGGGGGTGTCCTATGCCTACATACATTTGCCAGAATCCATGGACTGGTAAGTACCTGATTTTTATGGTGTGGCAGGGGGTGTGTCCTATGCCTACATACATTTGCACCTGATTTTTATATGGGTGTGTTGGGTAGGGGCAGCGTGGTGAGATGATGGTATTCACAGGGGCCCAGAGTGCAGTAACTGATCTATATATTGCTGATCACCGCGGTGAATTATCTCCGAGGTGACCGGCTTCAATATCATCGCTATTTCTATGGGAAGAAAAAATACGGGCTTGTTTAAAGCTGAAGTTCAAGAGGGATAAAAGCCATCTTGTTCGTCACGTGGAACTTCATTCATCTCCCTGTCCGTAGCTGCAGGACCAGTGTCTCTACATTCCCATGCATGCCCAGTGGGGAGCTGGTTGTGATCCATCAGGATGTCATGGCTGGCTCCCGAATCCAGGATGGTAGGGACCTACAGCACTGGAATCCATGGACTGGTAAGTACCTGATTTTTATATGGGTGTGTTGGGTAGGTGCAGCGTGGTACGGCGGTGGTATTCACAGGGGCCCTGCACACCACCCTGTCCGTAGCTGCAGGACCAGTGTCTCTACATTCCCATGCATGCCCAGTGGGGAGCTGGTTGTGATTCATCAGGAAGTTACCTACAGCACTGGAATCCATGGGCTAGGAGGGGACCTGATTTTTATATGGGTGTGTCGGGTAGGTGCAGTGTGGTGAGGCAGTGGTATTCACACAGAGACCTGGAGTGCAGTAACTGATCTATATATTGCTCATTGCCCTGGTGAATTATCTCCGAGGTGACCGGCTTCAATATCATCGCTATTTCTATGGGAAGAAAAAATATGGGCTTTTTTAAAGCTGAAGTTCAAGAGGGATAAAAGCCATCTTGTTCGTCAAGTGGAACTTCACCTAGGCAAGGATTACACTGCTTGCCCTGCACACCTACCTGTCCGTAGCTGCAGGACCAGTGTCTCTACATTCCCGTGCATGCCCAGTGGGGAGCTGGTTGTGATCCATCAGGACGTCATGGCTGGCTCCCGAATCCAGGATGGTAGGGACCTACAGCACTGGAATCCATGGACTGGTAAGTACTTGATATTTATGGTGTGGCAGGGGGGTGTCCTATGCCTACATACATTTGCCAGAATCCATGGACTGGTAAGTACCTGATTTTTATGGTGTGGCAGGGGGTGTGTCCTATGCCTACATACATTTGCACCTGATTTTTATATGGGTGTGTTGGGTAGGGGCAGCGTGGTGAGATGATGGTATTCACAGGGGCCCAGAGTGCAGTAACTGATCTATATATTGCTGATCACCGCGGTGAATTATCTCCGAGGTGACCGGCTTCAATATCATCGCTATTTCTATGGGAAGAAAAAATACGGGCTTGTTTAAAGCTGAAGTTCAAGAGGGATAAAAGCCATCTTGTTCGTCACGTGGAACTTCATTCATCTCCCTGTCCGTAGCTGCAGGACCAGTGTCTCTACATTCCCATGCATGCCCAGTGGGGAGCTGGTTGTGATCCATCAGGATGTCATGGCTGGCTCCCGAATCCAGGATGGTAGGGACCAGGGGCAGACTGACAACTCATGGGGCCCTCGAGCAATAGGGGATCATGGGGCCCCTGTGTTCTTGCCCAAACTCAAAAAAGCCTATGAAAAAAGATGGTAAGTACCTGATTTTTTTATGGCGTGGCAGGGGGTGTGTCCTATGCCTGCATACATTTGTACCTGATTTTTATATGTGTATGTTGGGTAGGTGCAGTGTGGTGAGGGGGTGGTATTCACACAGAGACCTGGAGTGCAGTAACTAATATATATATTGCTGATCACCGCGGTGAATTATCTCTGAGGTGACCGGCTTCAATATCATCGCTATTTCTACGGGAAAGAAAAAAACAGGTTTGTTTAAAGCTGAAGTTCAAGTGGAATAAAAGCCATCTTGTTTGTAAAGTGGAACTTCATTCACCTCCCTGTCCGTAGCTGCAGGACCAGTGTCTCTACATTCCCGTGCATGCCCAGTGGGGAGCTGGTTGTGATCCATCAAGAAGTCATGGCTGGCTACCGCATCCAGGATGGTAGGGACCTACAGCACTGGAATCCATGGACTGGTAAGTAATTGATATTTATGGCGTGGCAGGGGGGGGTGTCCTATGCCTACATACATTTGCTAATAGGTGTCCTCTGTTCCCATCTCAAAAAGATAAGTACCTGATTTTTTTATGGCGTGGCAGGGGGTGTGTCCTATGCCTACATACATTTGTACCTGATTTTTATATGGGTGTGTTGGGTAGGTGCAGCGTAGTGAGATGATGGTATTCACAGAGGCCCAGAGGGCAGTAACTGATCTATATATTGCTCATCGTCGCGGTGAATTATCTCCGAGGTGACCGGCTTCAATATCATCGCTATTTCTACGGGGAAAGAAAAATACGGGCTTGTTTAAAGCTGAAGTTCAAGAGGAATAAAAGCCATCTTGTTCGTCAAGTGGAAGTTCATTCACCTCCCTGTCCGTAGCTGCAGGACCAGTGTCTCTACATTCCCGTGCATGCCCAGTGGGGAGCTGGTTGTGATCCATCAGGATGTCATGGCTGGCTCCCGAATCCAGGATGGTAGGGACCTACAGCACTGGAATCCATGGACTGGTAAGTACCTGACTTTTATATGGGTGTGTTGGGTAGGTGCAGCGTGGTGAGGGGGTGGTATTCACAGGGGCCCAGAGTGCAGTAACTGATATATATATTGCTAATCTCCACGGTGAATTATCTCTGAGGTGACCGGCTTCAATATCATCGCTATTTCTATGAGGAAAGAAAAATACGGGCTTGTTTAAAGCTGAAGTTCAAGAGGAATAAAAGCCATCTTGTTTGTAAAGTGGAAGTTCGCCTAAGCAAGGATTACGCCGCTTGCCCTGCACACCTCCCTGTCCGTAGCTGCAGGACCAGTGTCTCTACATTCCCGTGCATGCCCAGTGGGGAGCTGGTTGTGATTCATCAGGAATTCATGGCTGGCTCCCAAATCCAGGATGGTAGGGACCTATAGCACTGGAATCCATAGACTGGTAAGTACCTGGTTTTTATGGTGTGGCGGGGGTGTGTCCTATGCCTACATACATTTGCTAGAATCCATGGACTGGTAAGTACCTGATTTTTTATATGGGTGTGTTGGGTAGGTGCAGCGTGGTGCGGCGGTGGTATTCACTCAGGGGCCCGGAGTGCAGTATATATATATTGCTCATCGTTGCGGTGAATTATCTCTGAGGTTACCAGCTTCAATATCAGCGCTATTTCTATGGGAAGAAAAAATATGAGTTTATTTAAAGCTGAAGTAGCTGCAGGACCAGTGTCTCTACATTCTAGTGCATGCCCAGTGGGGAGCTGGTTGTGATTCATCAGGAAGTCATGTCTGGCTCCCGAAATCAGGATGGTAGGGATCTATGTTACTGGAATCCATGGACTGGTAAGTACCTGATTTTTATATGGGTGTGTTGGGTAGGTGCAGCGTGGTGCGGCGGTGGTATTCACAGGGGCCCTGCACACCACCCTGTCCGTAGCTGCAGGACCAGTGTCTCTACATTCCCGTGCATGCCCAGTGGGGAGCTTGTTGTGATTCATCAGCAAGTTACCTACAGCACTGGAATCCATGGGCTAGGAGGGGACCTGATTTTTATATGGGTGTGTTGGGTAGGTGAGGCGATGGTATTCACCCAGAGGTCCAGAGTGCAGTAACTGATATATATATTGCTCATCGCTTCAATATCATCGCTATTTCTGTGGGAAATCAAAATACGGGTTTGTTTAAAGCTGAAGTTCAAGAGGAATAAAATCCATCTTGTTTGTAAAGTGGAACTTCGCCTAGGCAAGGATTACACCGCTTGCCCTGCACACCTACCTTTCCGCAGCTGCAGGACCAGTGTCTCTACATTCCCGTGCATGCCCAGTGGGGAGCTGGTTGTGATCCATCAGGACATCATGGCTGGTTCCCGAATCCAGGATGGTAGGGACCTACAGCACTGGAATCCATGGACTGGTAAGTACTTGATGTTTATGGCGTGGCAGGGGGGTGTCCTATGCCTACATACATTTGCTAGAATCCATAGCCTGGTAAGTACCTGATTTTTTATAGTGTGGCCGGGGGGGGGTGTCATATGCCTACATACATTTGTACCTGATTTTTATATGGGTGTGTTGGGTAGGTGCAGCGTGGTGAGGGGGTGGTATTCACAGAGGACCAGAGTGCAGTAACTGATATATATATTGCTCATCGCCGCGGTGAATTATCTCTGAGGTGACCGGCTTCAATATCAACGCTATTTCTACGGGGAAAGAAAAATACGGGCTTATTTAAAGCTGAAGTTCAAGAGGAATAAAAGCCATCTTGTTTGTAAAGTGGAACTTCATTCACCTCCCTGTCCGTAGCTGCAGGACCAGTGTCTCTACATTCCCGTGCATGCCCAGTGTGGAGCTGGTTGCGATCCATCAAGAAGTCATGACTGGCTACCGCATTCAGGATGGTAGGGACCTACAGCCCTGGAATCCATGGACTGGTAAGTACCTGATTTTTTACATGGGTTTGTTGGGTAGGTGCAGTGTGGTGAGGTGGTGGTATTCACAGAGGCCTGGAGTGCAGTAGCTGATGTATATATTGCTCATCGCCGAGGTAAATTATCTCCGACCGGCTTCAATATCATCGCTATTTCTATGGGGAAAGAAAAATACGGGCTTGTTTAAAGCTGAAGTTCAAGAGGGATAAAAGCCATCTTGTTCGTCAAGTGGAACTTCGCCTAAGCAAGGATTACACTGCTTGCCCTGCACACCACCCTGTCCGTAGCTGCAGGACCAGTGTCTCTACATTCCCATGCATGCCCAGTGGGGAGCTGGTTGTGATCCATCAGGACGTCATGGCTGGCTCCCGAATCCAGGATGGTAGGGATCTATGTCACTGGAATCCATGGACTGGTAAGTACCTGATTTTTTATATGGGTGTGTTGGGTAGGTGCAGCGTGGTGCGGTGGTGGTATTCACTCAGGGGCCCGGAGTGCAGTAACTGATATATATATATATTGTTCATCGCCGCGGTGAATTATCTCTGAGGTTACCGGCTTCAATATCACCGCTATTTCTATGGGAAGAAAAAATATGGGTTTATTTAAAGCTGAAGTATCTGCAGGACCAGTGTCTCTACATTCTAGTGCATGCCCAGTGGGGAGCTGGTTGTGATTCATCAGGAAGTCATGTCTGGCTCCCGAAATCAGGATGGTAGGGATCTATGTCACTGGAATCCATGGACTG
The DNA here is from genome assembly GCF_062004578.1 of Staurois parvus. Lineage (NCBI taxonomy): Eukaryota > Metazoa > Chordata > Amphibia > Anura > Ranidae > Staurois > Staurois parvus. Next base: position 71,299 of record NW_028321426.1, read on the forward strand.
GTAAGTACCTGATTACACCGCTTGCCCTGCACACCTACCTGTCCGTAGCTGCAGGTCCAGTGTCTCTACATTCTAGTGCATGCCCAGTGGGGAGCTGGTTGTGATCCATCAGGACGTCATGGCTGGCTCCCGAATCCAGGATGGTAGGGACCTACAGCACTGGAATCCATGGACTGGTAAGTACTTGATATTTGTGGCGGGGGGTGTCCTATGCCTACATACATTTGCTAGAATCCATGGACTGGTAAGTACCTAATTTTTTATGGCGTGGCAGGGGGTGTGTCCTATGCCTGCATACATTTGTACCTGATTTTTATATGTGTATGTTGGGTAGGTGCAGCGTGGTAAGGGGGTGGTATTCACACAGAGACCTGGAGTGCAGTAACTGATATATATATTGCTCATCGCCGCGGTGAATTATCTCCGAGGTGACCGGCTTCAATATCATCGCTATTTCTAAGGGAAAGAAAAAAACGGGTTTGTTTAAAGCTGAAGTTCAAGAGGGATATAAGCCATCTTGTTTGTAAAGTGGAACTTCATTCACCTCCCTGTCCGTAGCTGCAGGACCAGTGTCTCTACATTCCCGTGCATGCCCAGTGGGGAGCTGGTTGTGATCCATCAAGAAGTCATGGCTGGCTACCGCATCCAGGATGGTAGGGACCTACAGCACTGGAATCCATGGACTGGTAAGTACTTGATATTTATGGCGTGGCAGGGGGGTGTCCTATGCCTACATACATTTGCTAGAATCCATGGACTGGTAAGTACCTGATTTTTTATGGCGTGGCAGGGGGTGTGTCCTATGCCTACATACATTTGCTAATAGGTGTCCTTTGTTCCCATCTCAAAAAGATAAGTACCTGATTTTTTTATGGCGTGGCAGGGGGTGTGTCCTATGCCTACATACATTTGTACCTGATTTTTATATGGGTGTGTTGGGTAGGTGCAGCGTAGTGAGATGATGGTATTCACAGAGGCCCAGAGGGCAGTAAGTGATATATATATTGCTGATCACCGCGGTGAATTATCTCTGAGGTGACCAGCTTCAATATCATCGCTATTTCTACGGGAAAGAAAAATACGGGTTTGTTTAAAGCTGAAGTTCAAGAGGAATAAAAGCCATCTTGTTCATCAAGTGGAACTTCATTCACCTCCCTGTCCGTAGCTGCAGGACCAGTGTCTCTACATTCCCGTGCATGCCCAGTGGGGAGCTGTTTGCGATCCATCAAGAAGTCATGACTGGCTCCCGCATCCAAGATGGTAGGGACCTACAGCACTGGAATCCATGGACTGGTAAGTACCTGATTTTTTATATGGGTGTGTTGGGTAGGTGCAGCGTGGTGAGACGGTGGTATTCACACAGAGGCCTGGAGTGCAGTAGCTGATCTATATATTGCTCATCGCCGCAGTGAATTATCTCTGAGGTGGAGAGTCAGTAGAGAGTCAGCTGTAGCAGTCCTGAGATGAAGATAGCGATTGCCAAGGGAGAAGGAATGCGGTTTTGCCGGTCCAATCCAAGAGGGAGCTTGAGGAAGTGCAGTCCTGAGCCCTGAGTTTTCCCTAACTCTCCAGGACCTCTCCCTACCGCTAGTCCTGTCCCTAACAGACGGGTATACACTCCCTACACTAGCCACTTTGTAACTGTGCACCAAAATTTGGGGGCATAGACTTAAAAAGACTCTGCGTGATCCAAGATGGCTGCCAGGATCTCCTTGATGCAGCATAGCCAACCAGAACACTGCTCTTGGGAACCATAGAGAAACCAGGTTTCCTATGACCTCCCCTCCAGCTGTAGTACTGTTCCAGACGAGCGCCACCTACAGTGAAGAATATAGACTGCACCTGCCTACAGGTGGCCTGGTTAAGCTCTATGCCAGGTATGTTTTGTTTTTTTTAAGGCCTTAAAAAAAAGACTCCAGTGCCCGCTGGCCAATGTTCCAAGCTGTTTCCCGTAGTTTTTTTGCAGATTCTTCACAGGATTGGCCTTCAGACCACCCCCTAGTGAAACTAAAGACCTGGTGCCCCATTTTTTTCTCTGATCTTTTAAAATATCGAGGGCCCATTTACATCTTTGCATTTCAGGAATACACGCAACTGCAGACATTCTCAACCAGGGTTCCATGGATCCTATGGTTCCAAAGAAACTTGAACTTTCTGGAAGAGGGGCAGAAGAGGGGAAAAGGCTCAGATCTACATGTTTGAGGGACCTTGACCAATCCTCTGGCAGAAGGCTGGGCATGGTGACCAAGTCAACCCTCAACTATGGCAGAGCCTGGGAGAGCAAGGGCAGTGTCGGGTGAAAGATGGACATCGAGGACGGCTTGAGTGAGGAACCAATGAGAGGAGCCCACCTGCAGGCAAGATTCTAGAAAGGGAGGATCTCCTCTGTCCAATTGTCTCCATGGGAGGACAGCCTGTGAAGCAGGGAAGCAGCCAGCCCACTAAGCATGCAGGAAGGGCCTGAGTGAGCACTCCTACACCACCTGGGCTAGATAAGGGGAGAAGGAGGTTAGGTGCAATACCCAACTAGTTTTCATCTGGGACTGTTCTAAAGCTACAGCTCTTGGGTCCCCTTGCCCAAGGATTCTCACAGGCAGCTTGGTAAAGAGGAGGATTCATCTGGGGTCTGAGGAGGTACACCAAAGAGCTTCTAATGCTCTTAAAGGAGAGACTTTCTACCCGCATTTTTTGCACATGGTTGCTAAGACGTTGTCCTCAAGTTTACAGTTCCCTTGGGCATCCTATATACCCCTAGACCTCATCCAAGTTCTTAACCCCGTAATAAGTCACAAAATCAAGCTTGAGGAATGTTTACTGACTCTGAATGCAAAAATGTGAAAAAATTCATGTTGCCTGGCTCTGCAGAGCTTTAGGGGGATCTATTTAACTATTTATATTTCAGTAACAGTGATTCTGGTTAAACGTGATGACGTCGCCAAAAGGGACAGTGAAAGGACCATTCAGGGACCATTTCCCTAGATCCTACTTAATTGCCCTTATGGTTACTGTTTATTCCATCTTTATTTCTCACCTAGTCTTACCCTAGATTTGGGAAACAACGATGTCCAGAGCCAGCCAAGTCTGGGCAAACAGCAAAACCAACAGATCCACCTTAAAGCCTTAGTTTATTGATAGAAACAATAAAACTCTAAGTACAATTCTCTCCAAGCAATCAGCACATATTGTCCCTCCGGCTTAATATTTCTTGCTTTATCACTTGTTCCTGGTACATAAAATGCTTCACAAGCCCACGAAGAGGCAATAAAATAAACACAGGGAAAATATTTAACTTTATTGGTGTTGAATAAGTTTCTGCTTTTCAGCGATTGTGTTCGGAGAGAGTTCGATCCGTAGGAGATACCAGTGAGCGGTGCCATGGGTTAGGAAATCATTTTACAGGTTACTAGAGATGAACGAATGTGACCGAATAATTGTACCCCACTGAAGTCCATGAGGGCGAACCCTAATAATTCCAGTGTAACACCCTCCTAGTTTGGTCTGTTCAGGGCTTCACAGGCCCGAAATGCTATTGCTTCTCCTTGCCTACTGAAGAAGCTTCTAGAGCAGGGGTGTCCAACTGGCGGCCTTCCAGCTGTTGCGAAACTACAAGTCCCATCATACCTCTATCTTTTGGGAGTCATGCTTGTAACTGTCAATCTTGCAATGCCTCATGGGACTTGTAGTTTGGCAATAGCTGGAGGGCCGCCAGTTTGACACCTGTGTTCTAGAGCTTAGGGATGGAGAATTCAAATGCCCGGTCTGAATATTTAGTAGGGCCAATCCCTGATGAGGTGTGCCTAGATGGTTACTGTGTTCCTGTTAAATATGGAGCCCTAGGTGGATGGTCTCCTTAACCCCCTCATGGGGATGGATCTGCACGTTGAGAAAAAAGGGGTTGCTTTTCCCTGGACCCCCCAATCTCTTCAGGACCATAGACTGGACTACCCTTCTGGAGGCTTCATCTCTGGAGGTGGACTTGTTGGGACCTCATGAGTAGAGCATCTATCTATCTCTGTGCTAAGGCTGATACATGGTCCCCAGCAGTGAACCATATTCTACTCAAGACCAGTGGTATATTTAGGTTTTGTGCTGCCCTAGGCAACACAAAAATTGGGGCCCCCCCATACTTGCAGAAAGAGCCTGACATTGACCAAGAGCACCCCTGCCTTCCACCCGAACCTTCCACTACCACTGCCCCCATACACCAGCCACCATCCCCCATGGCTAGAGAAAGACACTCACCTTCACAGCTCCGGACATCCCCAGGAATGAAAGTCGGGCTGTGCATACACCATCATGAAACCCACAGCATCTCTCGGTACCCACCAGGTCCCCATGCCGCATGTGTCCCTTCTTCCATCCCTTCTTCTAAGAGGCAGTGCTGCCCCCTCTTCAAAATGCTGCCCTAGACAAATGCCTTGTTTGCCTTGTGGTAAATACACCCCTGGTCAAGACTATCTTCAAGTTTATTCTGCTTCATGGTCCTCAACTGTGAACCATGGACCTTTACAGTCTGGCCATACTTTTGTTACTTCTGCTTAGTGCAAGTTGTCCTCTACTAGCAATATACCTCATTGGAGTTCCTACATCGCCTCCCAGATCCCCTCTCCCAAGTTCTGCTAACAAATAAACTTCCGAAAAGACAAACCCATAGACTGCCTATTGAGCCGGAGTGGATGAACTGCTGCAGTGTGCCTGGCTGCTTTGCACTGTCTTGGGAAGGAACCTGTAGATGTACAGCGGCCCCTTTCGGGGTAGCGTTACACTAGCCAAGGCTAAGAGGCAAGAGATGGTCAGGAAAGGACATGCACCAATGCAAAAAAATAAAAAATCAGGCAGCTGGGTGAAAGTTTGGAGCTAAAAAAATACATAATTATCTCTATGCTGCAGCTGACCCACGTCCGCTTTGAAACCGAGAACTGAGTGATTACATGACCGCTGATCGCTTAGTTCTCCGCCTACTCGGGGTAGAGAGAGGTGACTGTCAGTTACCACTCCCTGCTCTGCTCCTTCATCGCTCACTGGAGAAATGGCAGGTGCAGGGCCGGTACTAGACTATTTTGCGCCCTAGGCAAGACCAGCTACTTGTGCCCCCCCCCCCCCAAAAAAAAAGCCTTTTTAAAAACAGTAGAAAATATTAAACCAACAAAATATGAAACTGCTAAATTTCTTTTAATTTGCAAAAATAAGTACCGTATGATGCCACCAGCACCAATATTAGACAAAATCGGTGTCACGGATGGACTATATCTGTGGCTGGCAGTGACAGGGTGACAGTCGCAGTGGGTGGAGGATGATGGATCCACTGACAGATTCCAGGCTGGAATTCCCCAGACAATGGGGGGAGGTAAAACGCTGTGACAGCAGGCGGCTGAACTGAGCGATCTCACACAGTGACAGATCTGACACAACACACTGCCACCAACACTGGCACAGATCAGCAGGCACTAGAAGAGCAGGGTGGGAGATGGTGATGATGTCATCACTCACCGACACATTGCACATGTGATGGATGGCCGGCCGGGTCACACTCACACAGACACGAGACATCAGAGTCAGACATGACCTTCCTCCTCCTCCGCTGATGAATGGGAAGAGAAGGGCTGGAACTCCACAGTGATCAGCAGCTGTTAGCCAGCTTGTAGTGAAGGACTGAGTCTGAGAGGAACACTGGAAGGAGCTGCAGCTCAGCTGCTACACTGGACCCAGACACCCAGCATCTTCCTCTGGCCTTTCTGCCTCCCCCTCTGCCGCCCCTCCTCTCAGCTGGAGGATCATTCATGATGTGGCGGCGTCCCACACAGAGAGAGTGCCGGCCTGTGCTGCGCCTAAGCACCCCTAGGTGCAGGTGCACCTCTGCCTCCCCTGATACATGGGAAGAGAAGGGTTGGAACTCCACGGTGATCAGCAGCTGCTAGCCAGCTTGTAGTAAGGGACTGAGTCTGAGAGGAACACTGGAAGGAGCTGCAGCTCAGCTGCTACACTGGACCCAGACACTCAGCATCTTCTTCTCTCCTTTCTTCCTCCCCTCTGTCACCCCTCCACTAAACTGAAGGATTATTCATGACATGGTGGCATCCCACACATAGAGAGTGCCGGCCTGTGCTGCGCCTATGCGCCCCTAGGTGGCAATGCGTCCCTGGCGGCTGCCTAGCTTGTCTAGTGGAAGCATCGGCCCTGCGCGGGTGCAGCTGGCTTTGGCTCTCACACAGAGAGTCCGAGCCAGCTGTCACTCAAGCAGCCCGATGAATCCGGACCAAATTTTCGGGATCCTCCCAGAGCCTGGATTGGCTCTATGATGTCAACTGATAGCGGGCAATAGACAGCCATCAGCCGACTCTGGATCACAGGAGAGAAAAAGTAAGCGTACTTCCGTGCCTCATATGTGAACTATGGGCAAAAAAATCCTGAAATACTGTACAGCAGGAAAAGGGTCTTCCTTTTAATGCAACTTTGAGGGTGTCATGAACTGCAGCCTATTGACTTACATGGTTGGGAGCTGCCTTTAAGTAGTATGTGGTGTCACTGAACAGTACAACCCTCACAGACAGTGTCAGGGACACAACATGCTGGGAGCAGGGGCGGACTCACCATTTGGAAACTCGGGCACTGCCCGAGGGCCCGGGGTCAGTAGGGGGCCCCATGAGATGCCCCTGGTACCTTTTTCATAGGCTTTTTTGAGTTTGGGCAAGAACACAGGGGCCTCATGATCCCCTATTGCCCGGGGCCCCCATGAGTTGTCAGTCCACCCCTGGCTGGGATCACATATTTTGGATTTGTAATTGATTTTTTAAGTTTTATATTTGGAGAAGTATTGCCTAGCCTTTTTTGGCTGTACTTCCCTTGCGGGTCACAGGAGGGCACTCACTTTTGCTGTCCTGCAACCCAGAATTAGCTGATCATGGGCTACTTGCCGCTATCAGCTGACTTAGCAAAGCTGCTCCAGGCCCTGGAAGGATCCTGCCAATATTGTCAGGATCCACCCAGCTACCCGATTGACAGCTGGCTCTGCCTCTTAGCGTACATCTGTGGGCTGGATCCAGCTGTGCCTGTCCCCTCCCTTGCCCTTCAGTGAACGCTGCAGCAGCAGAGCGGAGAGCTAGCAGACCGAGAACTGAGCAATCGGCGGTCATCTGATTGCTCAGTTCTTGGGCTTAAAGCCAATATGAGTCAGCTGCAGTATCACACCGATGATGGGTGAGTAGGTGTCGGTGTATTTTTTTACTAACTTTTCCTTGTAGCCCCCCCAAGCGGTCTGATGATGTCAGTATTTCTGTGCTCAACTCGGTACATTGTTTTCAATTGAAATATGTTGTTTTATTTTATTGTAGGCCTGTAATTCTTAGGAATAACTCACTGAAATCTGTCCGAACAAGAGTCTAGTAAACATCCCGGGGATGATAAAGTTTGAAACACGAAATCATAAATTATAATATAATAATAAAAAAATAATAATAATAATAATAAATATAATCCAATAATATAATCAAACCAAAAACACTGAAATGTGAAATATAGCGCCAAGTCCGCACATCGCTGAGCTCAGTCGCAGAATCGTTTTCAGTGTCTGATGAGGAATTTCCCCCACCAATCATTATCACTCAATTCTGCAAGTGGTTCTGATTTACTATCGCTGTTCTCTAGCCGGTCTAAAACCGCGTCTGACCTAAAGGGACGCTTTTAGGACGCCATGGACGTTTCTCAGTTTCCAGGCAGAAAGAACAGTAAAAATGCAGGCAGGGCGCCGGACAAAGCACTCGGGACAAAATGTATGTGAAATGGATTGATACAGGAATGTTATACTATGTGATTTTAGTGTATTTAGTGAATGTTACATTTTGACATTTTTTTAATGTAGAGGAAGGGGCGGAGTCCTCCGGCAGTGCAGAGTATTTCAGGAGAGGAGTTATAGAGGAAGGAGCGGAGTCCTCCGGCAGTGCAGAGTATTTCAGGAGAGGAGAGTTATAGAGGAAGGAGCGGAGTCCTCCAGCAGTGCAGAGTATTTCAGGAGAGGAGTTATAGAGGAAGGAGCGGAGTCCTCCAGCAGTGCAGAGTATTTCAGGAGAGGAGAGTTATAGAGGAAGGAGCGGAGTCCTCCAGCAGTGCAGAGTATTTCAGGAGAGGAGTTATAGAGGAAGGAGCGGAGTCCTCCAGCAGTGCAGAGTATTTCAGGAGAGGAGAGTTATAGAGGAAGGAGCGGAGTCCTCCAGCAGTGCAGAGTATTTCAGGAGAGGAGTTATAGAGGAAGGAGCGGAGTCCTCCAGCAGTGCAGAGTATTTCAGGAGAGGAGAGTTATAGAGGAAGGAGCGGAGTCCTCCAGCAGTGCAGAGTATTTCAGGAGAGGAGAGTTATAGAGGAAGGAGCGGAGTCCTCCGGCAGTGCAGAGTATTTCAGGAGAGGAGTTATAGAGGAAGGAGCGGAGTCCTCCGGCAGTGCAGAGTATTTCAGGAGAGGAGTTATAGAGGAAGGAGCGGAGTCCTCCAGCAGTGCAGAGTATTTCAGGAGAGGAGAGATATAGAGGAAGGAGAGGAGTCCTCCGGCAGTGCAGAGTATTTCAGGAGAGGAGAGTTATAGAGGAAGGAGAGGAGTCCTCCGGCAGTGCAGAGTATTTCAGGAGAGGAGAGTTATAGAGGAAGGAGAGGAGTCCTCCGGCAGTGCAGAGTATTTCAGGAGAGGAGAGTTATAGAGGAAGGAGAGGAGTCCTCCAGCAGCGCAGAGTATTTCAGGAGAGGAGAGTTATAGAGGAAGGAGCGGAGTCCTCCAGCAGTGCAGAGTATTTCAGGAGAGGAGTTACAGAGGAAGGAGCGGAGTCCTCCGGCAGAGTATTTCTTCCCCTCATACAATGTAGCGGTTCCTCCTCTGCTGCCCACACTCGGTGATCCCGGTTATGATACTTTGTTACCGCTGAGCGCTCCAGCAGATGTCTGTTTCTTGAGCGATCTGCGATTCTCTGACAAGACATTAACACATGCATGTTAATTACCGCGGTGCTGCTTCTGCCTCGCCTGAACTTTGCACACTTTACTGCCAACCATCTCATCATTATTTATAATTAGCAGCATAATTTAATTAACTGCGTTCTCCCGCTGCATTCTGGGTCAAATCACATTTATAAAATAGAAATTCAGTTTTCTAAATGTTGTACACGCCATCCTCCCTGGAACATGGAGCGGGGCAGCCGAAACGGAAGGTGAACGCGACCCAGGGTGCAGTGAGGGCAGTAAGAGCATGTCCAACTGGGAGGGGGGGGGGGGGTAATGTAGACTTTGGCAGAGTCGGGTTATCAAGTTTAATATTAAAATAAATTCACTGAGTATGCTTCATAACTACAAATTCAGCGCAGCACCATCATGGAATCTATTGAAACATCTCCTCACCCTTCCATATTTTATTTCCAGCCTGCCCTTTTCTCCCATCCCTATGGCCATCGGACATGACTACCAGCAATCAATCCCTACTGATCGGTCACAAGGACAAATACGGAGCTGAATCTCCCCTGCGGGGACAGACAGTAATGAAAAAAGCTGCTCCACCCAAAACTATAAAAATATATTGGATTTAAAGTGGTTGTAATCCTCAGACATGAAATATGAACAAAGCACATCCCTCTGTAGTGTGTACTTGTCTCAGTCCGGAGCATTAAGTAATTTCTGTCTGCTGTTTCCTTCCTCTTCTATCAGCATGAGGCACTTCTGACACATTTTCCGGACACCAAGAGATAGAAAGGTGGCAGGGGAGGGAGCTGCAGCACACAGCCTGTGATTGACAGCCTCAGCTCTGTTCCTGTGTGCTGTGTGAAGGGGGGGGGGGTGCCCCTTCCCTCCAATCAGCTCTCACTGAGCTCTGCAGGGTGTAAATTGAGCCCCACTCCCTGATTTGTGAAAGCTCAAACAAGCTGTATAAATTCTGGACTTTGAACAGATGTAGAGAAGAGAATGCTGCAGATAAACAGGTACAACTTGTTTAACAATTTGTTTCATCTCTGTGTATCAACTGAGGCCATTCGCTTCACTGGGTATATATGAGGGGTTAAACCTACTATAAAATGCAAAGTAGGTGAAGGGGGTGCATCCCTTCCCTCCAATCAGCTCCCACTGAGCTCTGCAGGGTGTAACTTCAGCCCCACCCCCACCCCCACCCCCTGCTTGTGAAAGCTCAGACAAGCTGTATAAATTCTGGACTTTGAACAGACATAGAGAAGAGATGACTGCAGATAAACAGGTACAACTTTTTTAACAATGTGTTTTATCTCTATGTATCACCTGAGACCATTCGCTTCACTGGGTATATATGAGGGGTTAAACACACTTTAAAATGCAAAGTGGGTGAAGGGGGGGTGCGTCCCTTCCCTCCAATCAGCTCTCACTGAGCTCTGCAGGGTGTAACTTCAGATCCCCGCCCTCTGCTTTGTGAAAGCTCAGACAAGCTGTATAAATTCTTCACTTTAAAGGGCTCTAGAGAAGAGAAGACTGCAGATAAACAGGTACAACTTATGTAGGAGGATTTGTTTCATCTGTGTGTATCACCTGAGGCCAGTCACTTCACTGGACGTATATGTGAGGGTTTACAACAACCACTTGAACCGCTATTCTACCACGGCCATTTCTTCAGTTTGGTAGCCCAGTCCAGCCTTGTGTAGGTCTACCATCTTGTCCCTGACATCCTTGGACAGCTCTTTGGTCTTTGCCATGGTGGAGAGTTTGGAATCTGATGGTTTGATTGCTCCTGCGGACAGGTGTCTTTTATACAGGTAACACAATGAGATTAGCAGCACTCCCTTTAAGAGACTGCTTCTAATCTCAGCTTGTTACCTGTATGAAAGACACCTGGTAGCCAGAAATCCTGCTGAATGATAGGGGATCAAATCCTTCTTTCCCTCATGAACATGCAGATCAGTCATCATTTGTTAGACGCATTTCTGCTGAATTTGTTGTTGCTGTTCTGTCACCTGGGAAACTTGCCCCTCCCGCCCCACTCTTGTCATAGCCCTGATTACATGGATCAGAGCTGGGGGCACCCAGTGACCGGTGCAGTGATGTTGACTTACCTGAGTTTTCTGAAGTGGGCAGTGGAGAGGGGATTCCATCAGCTTGATGTGGAAAAGGCTGATCTGGCGATTCTTCTGAAGATTGACCCAGTAAGACTCTCATGGCAGACATGTAACACTGGATGGAGCCATTGAGAGAGGCTTGTGGGCAGGGGTGGACTGACAACTCATGGGGCCCCTGGGCAATAGGGGATCATGGAGCCCCTGTGCCCTTGCCCAAACTCAAAAAAGCCTATGAAAAAGGTACCAGGGGCATCTCATGGGGCCCCCTACTGACCCGGGGCCTTTGGGCAGTGCCCGAGTTTCCAAATGGTCAGTCCGCCCCTGCTTGTGGGTCAGGAAGGAGTGGAGCAAACATGAAAGACTTATCTGTTCTCAGCTCAAATGAGAACCAAGAATCGGATGGCACAGCAGGAGCAGCACTGCTCAGCATGTAAATGAAATATCTTCATATTTTTTTCATGTTTGGCATGTCATGACAACCTGAGAAGAGAATGGTCCCTCACAAAGTACAACCAGAAAAAGGATTTCATCCCCTTGCATATGCTATGCCCAGGAAGGAGCAGCTTGCCCCATGGTGTCCCACCCCCAAATGAAAACACTGTGTCTGGGGTACCTGCCACTCCTTGAGGCCCTTTTCTGTTCCAGGATGACCTTATGTACACAGCCAGCTCCATAAAGGCATAGTTTGACCAGTTTGGTGTGAAGGAACCTGGTGTCCTACACAGAGCCCTGTGAATACTCAACCCTACTGAATACCTTTGGGATAAATTGGTAGCCAGGTCTTCTCATCCAACATCTCTATAAAGACATGACTTGACCAGTTTGGTTTGGGGGAACTTGAGTCTCCTGCAACAGAGCCCTGACCTCATCCTTACTGAAAACCTTTGAGATGAATTGGTAGCCAGGTCTTCTCAACCAACATCTCCATAAAGACATGGTTTGACTGGTTTGGTGTCAAGGAACTTGAGTCTCCTGTACAGAGACCTGACCTAAAATCTACTGAATACCTTTGGGATGAATTGGTAGTCGGGTCTTCTCATCCAGCATCTCTATAAACACATGGCTTGACTAGTTTGGTGTGCAAAAACTTGAGTCTCCTGCAACATAGTCCTGACCTCATCCTCACTGAACACCTTTGGGAGGGATTGGTAGCCAGATCCTCTCCACCAACATCTCCATAAAGACATGGTTTGACCAGTTTGGTGTGGAGGAACTTAAGTGTTCTGCACAGGGCCCTGGTCTCAACCCTACTAAACGCTATTGGGATGAATTGCTAGCCAGGTCTTCTCATCCAGCATCTCTATAAAGACATGGTTTGACTAGTTTGGTGTGGAGAAACTTGAGTCTCCTGCAACAGAGCCCTGACCTTATTCTCACTGAACACCTTTGTAAAGGATTGGTAGCCAGGTCTTCTTCACCAACATCTCTATAAAGACATGGTTTGAGCAGTTTGGTGCGGAGGAACTTCACTGTCCTGCACAGAGCCCTGATCTCAACCCTACTAAACACCTTTGGGATGAATTGGTAGCCAGGTCTTCTCCACCAACATCTCCATAAAGACATGGTTTGACCAGATTGATGTGGAGGAACTCAAGTTTCCGGCACAGAGTCCTGACCTCAACCCTACTGAACACCTTTGGGATGAATTGGAACATGCCAGGTCTTCTCATCCAGCATCTCTATAAAGACATGGTTTGACCAGTTTGGTGTGGAGGAACTTGAGTGTCTTGCACAGAGCCCTGACCATAACCCTACTGAACACCTTTGGGATGAATTGGAATGAGCCTGGTCTTCTCATCCAACATCTCCATAAAAACATGGTTTGACCAGATTGATGTGGAGGAACTTGAGTGTCCTGCATAGAGCCCTGACCATAACCGTACTGAATAACTTTGAGATGAATTGCTATACAGGTCTTCTTATCCAGCCTGATTTCATAAATGGGCACAGACACCCTCCGAAATGTAAAAAAATGATATACTTTTGACTGATTTATAGTCGTAGTGACACATTCCCAATACTCATCTATGGAAGCCATGTTCTTCTAAGAATCGTAGTTCAGAAGTACCAGAAATCACAAGTACGTCAATAGAAATTAACATCATCATCTAAATAATCCCTTAAAATATCTGTTTTATTCCCATTGACAACATTAAAAGCCCATTTCACAAAATCACATGACATCGCTCATTTCTCTATTTCTCGTATATACAAATGTCTCTTGAAGACAATAACCTTCTTCAACCTCCAAACCTATTCGGCTCATATATCTACTTATTGGTACCAAATATTTCATTATCTTTTCATTCTCTAGCCGGCACTTATGGAGGGATGAAACCCATTCTTAACACGTTTCCAGGACATTAAATCTGCTTCTTCAGGAGAATCAGGTGGTAGTTGATCTTCAATACTACATCAACGTAATTTATCTATATATACAATATGAACGGACGTACCAATAACTTGTATCAATAACATACCTTAATCCCACTTACTCTATTGATTTTACATTTAGCCATTCAGAGACCCAATCCAATCTCACCTCATGTGTGGGGGGAGGGGGCTATGGAGGATATGAAGGTCTCTAAAGACTTTGAAAAGATATAGTTGCAACAGGTTACACCATTTAAAAATTAAAATTAAAAGGATGGAAGGTGTTTTCTTTTATAAAAGTAGATGTAAAATTAAACTAAATAGTATTTCATTTACTGTGTTTCATAAACAATTGCAACATTTTAAAATACTGTACACTATATTGCCAAAAGTATTGGGCCGCCGGCCTTTCCACGCACATGAACATCAATGGCCTCTCAGTCTTATGCAGGCCATAGATGGGTCGAAAATCGGTCATTTGAAAAAAAAAATTGGTCGTTCAATCGGCCGACGTTACCACCAACGGTAAAAAATCGGTCGATTTTCATCCCGTCCATGGCCGGCATTTTTACTTCTGTCCCTTGCAGAGAGCTCCACTATTATATTTTACATGAAAAAGTCTTGCGGTTGCAACAATGTATCCATTTGTATCCATTTCAGATACAGATGTTTTTATTCGGATACAAATAGATACATTGTTGCAACCGCAAGACTTTTCATATAAAATATAATAGCGGACTGGAATTCTTCCTCTTCCTTCTCCCTTCTTCTCCCTTCTTCTTTCTCTTTCTCCCTTCTTCCTTCTTCTTCTCCCTTCTTCTTCCTTCTCTTCTCCCCTCTTCTTCCTTCCTCTTCTCCCTTCTTCTTCCTCTTCTTCTTCTCCCTTCTTCTTCTTCTCCTTCTTCTTCTCCCTTCTTCTTCTTATTCTCCTACTTCTTCTCCCCTCTTCTTCTTCTTCTTCTTCTCCTTCTTCTTCTCCCTTCTTCTTATTCTCCTTCTTCTTCTCCCCTCTTCTTCTTCTTCTTCTTCTCCCTTCTTCTCCTTTTTCTCCCTTCTTCTTCTCCCTTTTTCTTCTCCTCCCTTCTTCTTCTTCTCCCATCTTCTCCCATCATTGCCGGGAAAATCGGCTGATCGTCAAAATCAGCCGTGATTTTTCCAACTTTACCGATAAAAAAAATGTGCCAAAACCCCGAAAAATGGCCGACCAATTAACCCACTAACGGTGCAAAAATCGGCCGATTTTCGACCCGTCTATGGCCTGCATTAGTCCGTAGGGTTCAGTATTGAGTTGGCCCCGCCCTTTCCACGCACATGACCTTTAATGGCCCCCCAGTCTTAGTCCGTAGGGTTCAATATTGAGTTGGCCCCGCCCTTTCCACGCACATGACCTTTAATGGCCTCCCAGTCTTAGTCCATAGGGTTCAATATTGAGTTGGCCCCGCCCTTTCCACACACATGATCTTTAATGGCCGCCCAGTCATAGTCCGTAGGGTTCAATATTGAGTTGGCCCCGCCCTTTCCACACACATGATCTTTAATGGCCCCCCAGTCTTAGTCCGTAGGGTTCAATATTGAGTTGGCCCCGCCCTTTGCAGCTATAACAGCTTCAACTCTTCTGGGAAGGCCATCCACAAGGTTTAGGAGGGTGTCTATGGGAAGGTTGGACCATTCTTCCAGAAGCACATTTGTCAGGTCAGGCACTGATGTCGGGGGAGGAGGCCTGGCTCGCAGTCTCCACTCTAATTCATCCCAAAGGTGTTCTATGGGGTTGAGGTCAGGACTCTGTGCAGGCCAGTCAAGTTCCTCCACCCCAAACTGGCTCCTCCATGTCTTTATGGACCTTGCTTTGTGCACTGGTGCTCAGTCATGTTGGAACAGGAAGGGGACATCCCCAAACTCTTCCCACAAAGTTGGGAGCCTGAAATTGTCCAAAATGTCTTGGTATGCTGACGCCTTAAGAGTTCCCTTCACTGGAACTAGGAGGCCAAGCCCAACCCCTGAAAAACAACCCCACACCATAATCCTCCCTCCACCAAACTTTACACTTGCACAATGCAGTCAGGCAAGTACTGTTCTCCTGGCAACCACCAAACCCAGACACTCACTGGTAGGGGCCCCAGTGCATTACTTTTCCCAGGGGCCCATGATGCTTTTAAGATGGTCCTGCCTGTAAAATAATAATAATTTTAGACCCAGTGATCATTAAGTCTTTGTACTTCTCTATGTAAAGCATGGCTGGTGGGAGGAGCCAGCAGGGGGCTGTACATAGTTTTCTGTAGACGTCACGGCACCCTGCCTCAATACTCCATTCACGATCCGTCAGCACTGATGCAAGCAGTGGGCTGGTTCTTGGGAGGAGTTATGCAAATATTGCAATCCCTTAGTGGGTAGGTGTCAGTCTAGAGGAGTGGGCGTTCCTAGTCAGGCCTTGGTAATGTCCAATCGATGATGGTAAGCTTACATGATTGAAAGTAATGTAATCCAATAAATTAAAGGGGCGGGCCAAGAGCAGTCAGGTTTGGGAGCAGGGCCAGGACAAGGGGGGGGGGGGGTGGAAGGGACAAAAGCCTCACATGTAAGAATTTACTGGAGGGTGAACTGCAGACTCACAGTTTAGAGGAAAGGGTTGGATGACCATAGGGTGTTAGGAACTGAGATGGGCTCAGTGGCTTCTAATGCACATGGTGAGAAGCTCACAGTGTGCAATGACATCAGAGTAAGCCATTTCAGTCCAGTAGAGGAGCCGATACACCTGTGCAAGACTGAAGGGGAGGAGCCAATACACCTGTGCAAGACTGAAGGGGAGGAGACCGTATAACTGTGCAAGACTGAAGGGGAGGAGTCGGTACACCTGTGCAAGACTGAAGGGGAGGGGCCGATAGACCTGTGCAAAACTGAAGGCGAGGAATCAGTACACCTGTGCAAGACTGAAGGGGAGGAGCCGGTACACTTGTGCAAGACTGAAGGGGAGGAGGCCGGTACACCTGTGCAAGACTGAAGGGGAGGAGCCGGTACAACTGTGCAAGACTGAAGGGGAGGAGCCGGTACACCTGTGCAAGACTGAAGGGGAGGAGCGGTACACCTATTCAAGACGGAAGGGGAGGGGCCGGTACACCTGTGCAAAACTGAAGGGGAAGAGCCGGTACACTTGTGCAAGACTGAAGGGGAGGAGCCGGTACACCTGTGCAAGACTGAAGGGGAGGAGCCGGTACACCTGTGCAAGACTGAAGGGGAGGAGCCAGTACACCTGTGCAAGACTGAAGGGGAGGGGCCAGTACACCTGTGCAAGACTGAAGGGGAGGAGCTGGTACACCTGTGCAAGATTGAAGGGGAGGAGCCGGTACACCTTTACAAGACTGAAGGGAGGAGCCGGTACACCTTTAGAAGACTGAAGTGGAGGAGCCGCTACACCTGTCCAAGACTAAGGTGAGGAGTGTGCGAGACTGAAGGGGAGGAGCTAGTACACCTGTGCAAGACTGAAGGGGAGGAGCAGGTATACCTGTGCAAGATCGAATGGGAGGAGCTGGTACACCTGTGCAAGACAAAAGGGGAGGAGCCGGTACACTTGTGCAAGATAAAAGGAGAGGAGTCGGTACACCTGTGCAAGACTGAAGGGGAGGAGCCGGTACACCTGTGCAAGACTGAAGGGGAGGAGCTGGTACACCTGTGCAAGACAAAAGGGGAGGAGCCAGTACACCTGTGCAAGACTGAAGGGGAGGAGCCGGTACAACTGTGCAAGACTGGAGGGGAGGCCCGGAGGTCATATTTATTCTATTTATTTGACTTTTGTCTGCACTTGATGAAGTGTCTTTCTGTTCAGACCATAGTTCTCCCGCGGCCCCCGAAGGACGAATAGCTCTGCATTAATCACCAATAATAACGATGATGATAATTGAAGTGTGTATTTATCGGTTCGGCCGGCGTCGCCTTGATGAGCCGTATTGGAGTGCGTCTGCGCCGAGGCGTCCCCCCGGGGAGTCGTACAACAAGCAAAGACCAAATTAAGGCAGAAGATTACTTAGAGGCAATGAGGCTCGGCGCAAGTAGTTATCCCGATTGCCATGTGCTGACGCGGCTGATGTAGCGTGAATTCTACGGGGAAATGATGTCCTCAAAAGAATGACACATGGAGCAAACTCTTCCACCGCATTTAAAACCGCCTACTTAACTCTACTTATGCGCGGCCAGAAAAAAATAAAATAAATAAAAGACAAGATACTGGATTTGTTCCCCCGGACTCGATGACTCGCGGGATGGAAACGAGGTTGATGAACTCGCCGTCGTGATGGTTATTAACAAGTTGATTAACTCCCGCCTCCTATTCTTTCCGGGTAAGCACGCGCGGCGGCCATTAAACGCGCTCCGAGATCTATCGCCCCATTCTTGTTAAACAGGGTAGATCCTTCAGCGCGGAAGGCTGACGGGAACGCCATTTAACTAGGTGGCAAAGACGATAATTCTCTCCCTTTATTATGATTGCGGAAAATATCCACCAGTCAACTAATTGGATTAACGTCCGGGGGGGGGGAGGTTGGGGCGCTGAGAGGGAACGGGGATATTTGGCGGTCGCGCTCTAAATCCGAGCGTGCGATACGAGGCGTGCAGATGGAGTTTAGTGACGGTGGAGGAGAAGGAAGGAAGAGATTTTAATGAATAATTGTTCTACATTGGAGGACGGGGAGAGCTGATAGGCTGGATTTTTTGGAAAGTGCGAAGACGGTCGATAAAAAGGGCTCATTTTAGGGTCGCGTAGTAAGGTTTGGGGTCTAGACAGGGGCGGACTGACAACTCATGGGGCCCCCGGGCAGTAGGGGATCATGGGGCCCCTGTGTCCTTGCCCAAGCAGGTGATGGTAGAGGGTGATGGTGAATGATGATGGCGGGCGATGGTAGATAATAATGAGAAATGGTGGGCGATTGTAGATAATGATGGGTAGTGGTAGAGGGTGATGGTGAATGATGATGGAGGATGATGGTGAATGATGATGGTGGGCAATGGTAGATAATGATGGGTAGTGGTAGAGGGTGATGGTGAATGATGATGGAGGATGATGGTGAATGATGATGGAGGGTGATGGTAGATAATGATGAGAGATGGTGGGCGATGGTAGATAATGATGAGAGATGGTGGGCGATGGTAGATAATGATGAGAGATGGTGGGCGATGGTAGATAATGATGAGAGATGACAGGCGATGGTAGATAATGATGAGAGATGACGGGCGATGGTAGATAATGATGGGTAGTGGTAGAGGGTGATGGTGAATGATGATGGAGGGCGATGGTAGATAATGATGAGAGATGGCGGGTGATGGTAGATAATGTTGAGAGATGGTGGGCGATGGTAGATAATGATGAGAGATGGAGGGCGATGGTAGATAATGATGAGAGATGGAGGGCGATGGTAGATAATGATGAGAGATGGAGGGCGATGGTAGATAATGATGAGAGATGGAGGGCGATGGTAGATAATGATGAGAGATGACAGGCGATGGTAGATAATGATGAGAGATGACGGGCGATGGTAGATAATGATGGGTAGTGGTAGAGGGTGATGGTGAATGATGATGGAGGGCGATGGTAGATAATGTTGAGAGATGGTGGGCGATGGTAGATGATGATGATAGATGGTGGGTGATGGTAGATGATGATGATAGATGGTGGGTGATGGTAGATAATGATGAGAGATGGAGGGTGAATGATGATGGTGGGTGATGGTAAATGATGATGGAGGGTGATGGTAGATAAAGTTGAGAGATGGTGGGCGATGGTAGATGATGATGATAGATGGAGGGTGATGGTGAATGATGATGGTGGGAGATGGTGAATGATGATGGAGGGCGATGGTAGATGATGATGATAGATGGTGGGCGATGGTAGATAATGATGAGAGATGGAGGGTGAATGATGATGGTGGGTGATGGTAAATGATGATGGAGGGCAATGGTAGATAATGATGAGAGATGGAGGGTGATGGTGAATGATGATGGTGGGAGATGGTGAATGATGATGGAGGGCGATGGTAGATGATGATGATAGATGGTGGGCGATGGTAGATAATGATGAGAGATGGAGGGTGAATGATGATGGTGGGTGATGGTAGATAAAGATGAGAGATGGCGGGTGATGGTAGATAATGTTGAGAGATGGTGGGCGATGGTAGATAATGTTGAGAGATGGCGGGCGATGGTAGATGATGATGATAGATGGTGACCGATAGTAGATAATGATGAGAGATGGAGGGTGATGGTGAATGATGATGGTGGGAGATGGTGAATGATGATGGAGGGCGATGGTAGATAATGATGAGAGATGGCGGGCGATGGTAGATAATGATGAGAGATGGCGGGCGATGGTAGATAATGATGAGAGATGACGGGCGATGGTAGATAATGACGAGAGATGGTGGGCGATGGTAGATAATGATGGGAGATGTTGGGCGATGGTAGATAATGATGGGAGATGTTGGGCGATGGTAGATAATGATGGGTCGTGGTAGGTGATGGTAGATAATGAAGGGTGATGGTAGGGGGAGGTGGTGGGTGATGATAGATAATGATAGGAGGTGGTAGGTGATGGTAGATAATGATGGGAGGTGGTAGGTGATGGTAGATAATGATGGGAGGTGGTAGGTGATGGAAGATAATGATGGGCGATGGTAGGGGGAGGTGGTGAGTGATGGTAGATGATGATGGGCGATGGTAGGGGGAGGTGGTGAGTGATGGTAGATGATGATGGGCGATGGTAGGTAATGATGAATGATGACAGGGGGAGGTGGTAGGTGATGATGGACGATGGGCGGTTGATGGTAGATGATGGTATGGTAGATGATGATGGGTGGTGGTAGGGGGAGGTGGTAGATGATGATGGGTGGTGGTAGGTGGAGGTGGTAGATGATGATGGGTGGTGGTAGGTGATGGTAGATAATGATGGGAGGTGGTAGGTGATGGTAGATAATGATGGGAGGTGGTAGGTGATGGTAGATAATGATGGGAGGTGGTAGGTGATGGTAGATAATGATGGATGATGGCGGGTGATGGTAGATAATGATGGGAGGTGGTAGGTGATGGAAGATAATGATGGGCGATGGTAGGGGGAGGTGGTAGATGATGATGGGTGGTGGTTGGTGATGGTAGATGATGATGGGCGATGGTAGGTAATGATGAATGATGACAGGGGGAGGTGGTAGGTGATGATGGACGATGGGCGGTTGATGGTAGATGATGATGGGTGGTGGTAGGGGGAGGTGGTAGATGATGATGGGTGGTGGTTGGTGATGGTAGATAGTGATGGGTGGTGGTTGGTGATGGTAGATGATGATGGGTGGTGGTTGGTGATGGTAGATAGTGATGGGTGGTGGTTGGTGATGGTAGATAGTGATGGGTGGTGGTA
The DNA here is from genome assembly GCF_062004578.1 of Staurois parvus. Classification (NCBI taxonomy): domain Eukaryota; kingdom Metazoa; phylum Chordata; class Amphibia; order Anura; family Ranidae; genus Staurois; species Staurois parvus. Next base: position 92,112 of record NW_028321426.1, read on the forward strand.
GGGGGAGGTGGTAGATGATGATGGGTGGTGGTTGGTGATGGTAGATAGTGATGGGTGGTGGTAGGGGGAGGTGGTAGATGATGATGGGTGGTGGTTGGTGATGGTAGATGATGATGGGTGGTGGTTGGTGATGGTAGATAGTGATGGGTGGTGGTTGGTGATGGTAGATAGTGATGGGTGGTGGTAGGGGGAGGTGGTAGATGATGATGGGTGGTGGTTGGTGATGGTAGATAGTGATGGGTGGTGGTAGGGGGAGGTGGTAGATGATGATGGGTGGTGGTTGGTGATGGTAGATAGTGATGGGTGGTGGTAGGGGGAGGTGGTAGATGATGATGGGTGGTGGTAGGGGGAGGTGGTAGATGATGATGGGTGGTGGTAGGGGGAGGTTCTAGATGATGATGGGTGGGTGGTTGGTGATGGTAGATAGTGATGGGTGGTGGTTGGTGATGGTAGATAGTGATGGGAGGTGGTGGTGATGGTAGATAGTGATGGGTGGTGGTAGGGGGAGGGGGTAGATGATGATGGGTGGTGGTTGGTGATGGTAGATGTTGATGGGTGGTGGTTGGTGATGGTAGATAGTGATGGGTGGTGGTTGGGTGATGGTAGATGATGATGGGTGGTGGTTGGTGATGGTAGATGATGATGGGTGGTGGTTGGTGATGGTAGATGATGATGGGTGGTGGTTGGTGATGGTAGATAGTGATGGGTGGTGGGTAGGGGGAGGTGGTAGATGATGATGGGTGGTGGTAGGGGGGAGGTGGTAGATGATGATGGGTGGTGGGTGGTGAGGGTAGATAGTGATGGGTGGTGGTGGTGATGGTAGATAGTGATGGGTGGTGGGTTGGTGAGGGATGGGGTGGTGGTTG
>NW_028321427.1:0-53494 GCF_062004578.1 Staurois parvus
ATCATGAAATCTGAGGATTACCAAAGGATTTTGGGTCGCACTGTAGGGCCCAGTGTCAGAAAGCTGGGTTTGCGTCCAAGATCCTGGGTCTTCCAGCAGGACAATGACCCCAAACATACGTCAAAAAGCACTCAGAAATGGATGGCAAAGAAGCGCTGGAGAGTTCTGAAGTGGCCAGCAATGAGCCCAGATCTAAATCCCATTGAACACCTGTGGAGAGATCTTAAAATTGCTGTTGGGAAAAGGTGTCCTTCCAATAAGAGAGACCTGGAGCTGTTTGCAAAGGAAGAGTGGTCCAAAATTCCGGGTGAGAGGTGTCAGAAGCTTATTGATGGTTATAGGAAGCGACTGATTTCAGTTATGTTTTCCAAAGGGTGTGCAACCAAATATTAAGTTAAGGGTGCCAATACTTTTGTCCAGCCCATTTTTGGGGTTTTGTGTGACATTATGTCATATTTGCTTTTCTGCCTCTGTTTTATATTTGTTCCAATACATACAAAGGGAATAAACATGTGTATAGCAAAACATGTGTTAATGCAATACCTTTTTTGTGTGAAATACTTGATTTTCAGGAAAAATATCAAGGGTGCCAACAATTTCGGCCATGACTGTATATATTATACAGTATTTATAAAGTGCCGATAGTTCGCTCAGCGCTGTATATATATGATGGGCAGAACTCCCCCCTGTTTGGTTCACATGGTACCCCCACCTATTCACAAAAAAAAAAGTGTAGTGAAAAAATGACAGGAGACCGTCCCTGATAAGTCCTTTATTAAAAAATAAAAAAATGTCCCCCAAAGTAGATCTGTTCTTAAATACTGTCATGACATCACAAGGAGGTGGGGTGAACCCCGCCCCTTGTGACATCATCACACACTGTGATTGGTCACAGCATTGCACCTAACCTGTGGACAGGTGTGTTGCTTTGGACCAATCACAATGCGCTGTTAGATATGGATGGATATAAATATGGATGGATGGATATGGAGATGGATGGATGGATGGATAGATATGGATATGGATGGATGGATGGATATGGATGGATAGATATGGATGGATATGGATGGATAGATATGGATGGATGGATGGATATGGATGGATAGATATGGATGGATGGATGGATAGATATGGATGGATGGATGGATAGATGGATGGATGGATAGATGGATGGATGGATAGATGGATGGATGGATGGATATGGATGGATGGATGGATAGATATGGATGGATAGATATGGATGGATGGATATGGATGGATGGATATGGATGGATGGATAGATATGGATGGATGGATGGATAGATGGATGGAGAGATGGATGGATGGATGGATAGATAGATATGGATGGAGGGATGGATGGATAGATATGGATGGATGGATAGATGGATGGATGGATAGATGGATGGATGGATATGGATGGATGGATAGATATGGATGGATAGATATGGATGGATGGATAGATATGGATGGATATGGATGGATGGATAGATATGGATGGATGGATGGATAGATATGGATGGATGGATAGATGGATGGAGAGATGGATGGATGGATGGATGGATGGATATGGATGGATGGATGGATATGGATGGATGGATATGGATGGATGGATATTGATGGATATGGATGGATGGATATGGATGGATGGATGGATATGAATGGATGGATAGATATGGATAGATATGGATGGATATGGATGGATGGATGGATATGGATGGATGGATATGGATGGATGGATAGATATGGATGGATATGGATGGATGGATATGGATGGATGGATAGATATGGATGGATATGGATGGATGGATGGATATGGATGGATGGATAGATATGGATGGATGGATGGATGGATGGAATGGATGGATATGGATGGATATGGATGGATAGATATGGATGGATATGATGGTAGAATGGATGGATGGATGGATGGATGGTGATGGATAATGTGTATGAGAGAAAGTGATACAGAGATACGTATAGAGCATAGGGAGAGATTATTATATATCCATCAGATGGGGGGCTGTATGTACAGAGCGGGGGAGATATTAGGGGGGGAGATATTAGGGGGGGAGATATTAGGGGGGAGATATTAGGGGGGGAGATATTAGGGGGGGGAGATATTAGGGGGGAGATATTAGGGGGGGGAGATATATTAGGGGGGGAGATATATTAGGGGGGGAGATATTAGGGGGGGAGATATTGGGGGGGAGATATTAGGGGGGAGATGGACGGATACATTGGAGATAGTCTGCAGAGATACAAAGATATATCAGAGGGAGATGGAGACTGATATATGAGATGGGGTATATACTGTATACAGGGGGGGAGGGCTGTGTGTGGGGGGTATATACTGTATACAGGGGGGGAGGGCTGTGTGTGGGGGGTATATACTGTATACAGGGGGGAGGGCTGTGTGTGGGGGGTATATACTGTATACAGGGGGGAGGGCTGTGTGTGGGGGGTATATACTGTATACAGGGGGGGGAGGGCTGTGTGTGGGGGGTATATACTGTATACAGGGGGGGGAGGGCTGTGTGTGGGGGGTATATACTGTATACAGGGGGGGGGGGCTGTGTGTGGGGGGTATATACTGTATACAGGGGGGGAGGGCTGTGTGTGGGGGGTATATACTGTATACAGGGGGGGAGGGCTGTGTGTGGGGGGTATATACTGTATACAGGGGGGGGGCTGTGTGTGGGGGGTATATACTGTATACAGGGGGGGAGGGCTGTGTGTGGGGGGTATATACTGTATACAGGGGGGGAGGGCTGTGTGTGGGGGGTATATACTGTATACAGGGGGGGAGGGCGGTGTATGGGGGGTATATACTGTATACAGGGGGGAGGGCTGTGTGTGGGGGGTATATACTGTATACAGGGGGGGAGGCTGTGTGTGGGGGGTATATACTGTATACAGGGGGGGAGGGCGGTGTATGGGGGGTATATACTGTATACAGGGGGGGAGGGCGGTGTATGGGGGGTATATACTGTATACAGGGGGGGAGGGCTGTGTGTGGGGGGTATATACTGTATACAGGGGGGAGGGCTGTAGAGATATTAGAGGGATGTAAAACAAGTGATGGAGATACAAGATATATATTGTTAGAGGGAGAGATTGGATGGATTTGTATAAGAGACATTCATACAGAGAAATCTATGAAGCAGTGAGAGAAATAGAGGGAAAGATGGAGGAATTTGATAGATACACTATATTGCCCAAAGTATTGCCCCCCCCTCCCAATCCAGTGATTCAGGTGTTCCAATCCCCTCCCAATCATGTGATTCAGGTGTTCCAATCCCCTCCATATCATGTGATTCAGGTGTTCCAATCCCCTCCATATCATGTGATTCAGGTGTTCCAATCCCCTCCATATCATGTGATTCAGGTGCTCTAATCCCCTCCATATCATGTGATTCAGGTGCTCTAATCCCCTCCATATCATGTGATTCAGGTGTTCCAATCCTCTCCATATCATGTGATTCAGGTGTTCCAATCCTCTCCATTTCATGTGATTCAGGTGTTCCAATCCCCTCCATATCATGTGATTCAGGTGTTCCAATCCTCTCCATATCATGTGATTCAGGTGTTCCAATCCCCTCCATATCATGTGATTCAGGTGTTCCAATCCCCTTCATATCATGTGATTCAGGTGTTCCAATCCCCTCCATATCATGTGAATCAGGTGTTCCAATCCCCTCCATATCATGTGATTCAGGTGTTCCAATCCCTCCATATCATGTGATTCAGGTGTTCCAATCCCCTCCATATCATGTGATTCAGGGTGTTACAATCCCCTCCATGGACACAGGTGTATACAATCAAGCCCCTAGGCATGCAGACGGCTTCTACAAACATTGGTGAAAGAATGGGTCGCTCTCAGGAGCTCAGTGGCTCCAAGTGTGGTCCCGTGATAGGTTGTCACCTGGGCAATAAGTCCATCCGTGACATTTCCTGGCTACTAAATATTCCACCAACTGTTAGTGGGATTATAACAAAGTGGAAGCCACTGGGAACAACAGCCACTCAGCCACCAAGTGGTAGGCCACGTGCAACCACTGGACTCTAGAGCAGGGGAGGCGTGTTCTCTGGAGGGACCAATCACACTTCTCTGTCTGGCAATCCGATGGACGTGTCTGGGTTTGGCGGTGGCCAGGAGAACGGTACTTGCCTGACTGCATTGTGCCAAGTGTAAAGTTTGGTGGAGGGGGGATTATGGTGTGGGGGTGTTTTTCAGGGGTAGGGCTTGGCCTCCTAGTTCCGGTGAAGGGAACTCTTAAGGAGATATTTTGGACAATTTCATGATCCCAACATTGTGGGAGGAGTTTGGGGATGGCCCCTTCCTGTTCCAACATGACTGCCCACCAGTGCACAAAGCAAGGTTCATAAAGACATGGAGGAGCCAGTTTGGGGTGGAGGAACTTGACTGTCCTGCACAGAGTCCTGACCTCAACCCCATAGAACACCTTTGGGATGAATTAGAGCGGAGACTGCGAGCCAGGCCTCCTCCCCCGACATCAGTGCCTGACCTGACAAATGTGCTTCTGGAAGAATGGTCCAACCTTCCCATAGACACCCTCCTAAACCTTGTGGACGGCCTTCCCAGAAGAGTTGAAGCTGTTATAGCTGCAAAGGGCGGGGCCAACTCAATATTGAACCCTACAGACTAAGACTGGGGGGCCATTAAAGGTCATGTGTGTGGAAAGGGCGGGGCCAACTCAATATTGAACCCTACGGACTAAGACTGGGGGGCCATTAAAGGTCATGTGCGTGGAAAGGGCGGGGCCAACTCAATATTGAACCCTACGGACTGAGACTGGGGGGCCATTAAAGGTCATGTGCGTGGAAAGGGCGGGGCCAACTCAATATTGAACCCTACGGACTGAGACTGGGGGGTCATTAAAGGTCATGTGTGTGGAAAGGGCGGGGCCAACTCAATATTGAACCCTACGGACTGAGACTGGGGGCCATTAAAGGTCATGTGCGTGGAAAGGGCAGGGCCAACTCAATATTGAACCCTACGGACTAAGACTGGGGGGCCATTAAAGGTCATGTGTGTGGAAATACTTGGGGCAATATAGTGTATATTATATGGTGATATATAGATAAAACAAGAGATAGATGGATATTTGTGAGAGAAATAGAGGGAAAGATGGAGGAACAGAGATAGATTGATAGAGATCAGATGGGGAGATATATATATATACAGGTGAAACTCGAAAATGAGAATCTGGTGCATTCATTCATTCATTCATTGATTTCAGTGCAGCAACTTAAAAGGTGACACTAATATATGAGACTCATTCCATGCAAAGCAAGATAGTTCCAGCCGTGATTTGTCATCATTGTGATGATTATGGCTTACAGCTCATGAAAACCCCAAATCCACAATCTCAAGAAAATGAGAATATTGTGAAAAGGTGGAATAATCTCGGCTCAAAGTGTCCCACTCTAATCAGATAATTCAGCCATAACACCTGCAAAGGTTCCTGAGCCTTTAAATGGTCTCTCAGTCTGGTTCAGTAGGAATCCCAATCATGGGAAAGACTGCTGACCTGACACCATCACTGACACCCTCCATAAGGAGGGAAAGCCTCAAAAGGGAATTGCAGAAGAAGTTGGATGTTCCCAAAGTGCTGTATCAAAGTACATTAATAGAAAGTTATGTGGAAGGGAAAAGTGTGGAAGAAAAAGGTGCACAAGCAGCAGGGATGACCGCAGCCTGGAGAGGATTGTCAGGAAAAGGTGCACAAGCAGCAGGGATGACCGCAGCCTGGAGAGGATTGTCAGGAAAAGGTGCACAAGCAGCAGGGATGACCGCAGCCTGGAGAGGATTGTCAGGAAAAGGCCATTCAAAAGTGTTGGGGACTTTCACAAGGAGTGGACTGAGGCTGGAGTCAGTGCATCAAGAGCCACCACACACAGACGGATCCTGGACATGGGCTTCAAATGTCGTATTCCTCTTGTCAAGCCGCTCCTGAACAACAAACAACGTCAGAAGCGTCTTACCTGGGCTAAAGAAAAACAGACCTGGTCTGTGCTCAGTGGTCCAAAGTCCTCTTTTCTGATGAGAGCAACGTTTGCATGTCATTTGGAAACCAAGGACCCCGAGTATGGAGGAAGAATGGAGAGGCCCAAGGACCCCGAGTATGGAGGAAGAATGGAGAGGCCCAAGGACCCCGAGTATGGAGGAAGAATGAAGAGGCCCGAGGACCCTGAGTATGGAGTAGGAATGGAGAGGCCCAAGGACCCCGAGTATGGAGGAAGAATGGAGAGGCCCAAGGACCCCGAGTATGGAGGAAGAATGGAGAGGCCCAAGGACCCAGAGTATGGAGGAAGAATGGAGAGGCCCAAGGACCCCGAGTATGGAGTAGGAATGGAGAGGACCAAGGACCCCGAGTATGGAGGAAGAATGGAGAGGCCCAAGGACCCCGAGTATGGAGGAAGAATGGAGAGGCCCAAGGACCCAGAGTATGGAGGAAGAATGGAGAGGCCCAAGGACCCCGAGTATGGAGTAGGAATGGAGAGGACCAAGGACCCCGAGTATGGAGGAAGAATGGAGAGGCCCAAGGACCCCGAGTATGGAGGAAGAATGGAGAGGCCCAAGGACCCCGAGTATGGAGGAAGAATGGAGAGGCCCAAGGACCCCGAGTATGGAGGAAGAATGGAGAGGCACAATTAACCCGAGTATGGAGGAAGAATGGAGAGGCCCAAGGACCCCGAGTATGGAGGAAGAATGGAGAGGCCCAAGGACCCCGAGTATGGAGGAAGAATGGAGAGGCCCAAGGACCCAGAGTATGGAGGAAGAATGGAGAGGCCCAAGGACCCAGAGTATGGAGGAAGAATGGAGAGGCCCAAGGACCCCGAGTATGGAGTAGGAATGGAGAGGACCAAGGACCCCGAGTATTGAGGAAGAATGGAGAGGCACAAGGACCCAGAGTATGGAGGAAGAATGGAGAGGCCCAAGAACCCCGAGTATGGAGGAAGAATGGAGAGGCCCAAGGACCCCGAGTATGGAGGAAGAATGGAGAGGCACAAGGACCCCGAGTATGGTGGGAGAATGGAGAGGCCCGAGGACCCCGAGTATGGAGGAAGAATGGAGAGGCCCGAGGACCCCGAGTATGGAGGAAGAATGGAGAGGCACAAGGACCCCGAGTATGGAGGAAGAATGGAGAGGCACAAGGACCCCGAGTATGGAGGAAGAATGGAGAGGCCCAAGGACCCCGAGTATGGAGGAAGAATGGAGAGGCCCAAGGACCCCGAGTATGGAGGAAGAATGGAGAGGCCCAAGGACCCCGAGTATGGAGGAAGAATTGAGAGGCCCAAGGACCCCGAGTATGGGAGGAAGAATGGAGAGGCACAAGGACCCCGAGTATGGAGGAAGAATGGAGAGGCCCAAGGACCCCGAGTATGGAGGAAGAATGGAGAGGCCCAAGGACCCCGAGTATGGAGGAAGAATGGAGAGGTCCAAGGACCCTGAGTATGGAGGAAGAATGGAGAGGCACAAGGACCCCGAGTATGGAGGAAGAATGGAGAGGCCCAAGGACCCCGAGTATGGAGGAAGAATGGAGAGGCCCAAGGACCCCGAGTATGGAGGAAGAATGGAGAGGTCCAAGGACCCCGAGTATGGAGGAAGAATGGAGAGGCACAAGGACCCCGAGTATGGAGGAAGAATGGAGAGGCACAAGGACCCCGAGTATGGAGGAAGAATGGAGAGGCCCGAGGACCCCGAGTATGGAGGAAGAATGGAGAGGCCCAAGGACCCCGAGTATGGAGGAAGAATGGAGAGGCCCGAGGACCCCGAGTATGGAGGAAGAATAGAGAGGCCCAAGGACCCCGAGTATGGAGGAAGAATGGAGAGGCACACACTGCAAGATGCTTGAAGTCCAGTGTGAAGTTTCCACAGTCTGTGTTGATTTGGGGAGCCATGTCATCTGCTGGTGTTGGTCCACTGTGCTTCATTAAGTCCAAGGTCACCGCAGCCGTCTACCAGGAGATTTTGGAGCACTTCATGCTTCCTTCAACAGACTAGCTTTATGGGGATGCTGACTTCATTTTCCAGCAGGACTTGGCTCCGCCCACACTGCCAAAAGTACCAAAACCTGGTTCCATGACCGTGGGATGACTGTGCTTGATTGGCCAGCAAACTCTCCTGACCTGAACCTCATAGAGAATCTATGGGGCATTGCCAAGAGAAAGATGAGAGACATGAGACCCAACAATGCAGAAGAGCTGAAGGCCGCTATTGAAGCATCCTGGTCTTCCATAACACCTCAGCAGTGCCACAGGCTGATAGCTTCCATGCCACGCCGCATTGAGGCAGTAATTGCTGCAAAAGGGGCCCCAACCAAGTACTGAGTACATATGCAGCTTCTACTTCTCAGAGGTGCGATATTGTTCTATGTACAATCCGTGTTTTATTGATTGCATGGAATATTCTCATTTTCTGAGATTGTGGATTTGGGGTTTTCATGAGCTGTAAGCCATAATCATCACAATGATGACAAATCACGGCTGGAACTATCTTGCTTTGCATGGAATGAGTCTCATATATTAGTGTCACCTTCTAAGTTGCTGCACTGAAATCAATGAATGAATGAATGAATGAATGAATGCACCAGATTCTCATTTCTCCGGTTTCCCCTGTATAGTAGATGGAGAGATCTATTAGAAGTGAGACAGACCAGAGATCGCTATAGACAGACAAGAACAGCAAGAACTATATATAAGATCAGGAGGGATCGATCGATCGACAGACTGGAGATAGATTCAATGGATCGATCGATAGAATACATAGAGAGGGATTGTGATTTGCTTTCCTTGTGATTGCTGGAAGGATTTTTTTTTTCTTTTTTGTTGGAATAGTTTCCCTTCCATGGGGGGAAGGGTCACACCACTCAGTGAAGCCCCCCTCACCCCTCAGTGAATCCCCCCTCTTTCCTCAGTGAAGCCCCCTCTCCCCTCAGTGAAGCACCCCTCAGTGAAGCCCCCCTCTCCCCTCAGTGAAGCCCCCCTCACCCCTCAGTGAATCCCCCCTCTTTCCTCAGTGAAGCCCCCCTCTCCACTCAGTGAAGCCCCCCTCACCCCTCAGTGAATCCCCCTCTTTCCTCAGTGAAGCCCCCCTCTCCCCTCAGTGAAGCACCCCTCAGTGAAGCCCCCCTCTCCCCTCAGTGAGGCCCCCCTCACCCCTCAGTGAAGCCCCCCTCTCCCCTCAGTGAAGCCCCCCTCACTCCTCAGTGAAGCCCCCCTCACTCCTCAGTGAAGCCCCCCTCTCCCCTCAGTGAAGCCCCCCTCACCCCTCAGTGAAGCCCCCTCTCCCCTCAGTGAGGCCCCCCTCACCCCTCAGCGAATCCCCCCTCTCCCCTCAGTGAAGCCCCCCCTCTCCCGTCGCCTCCTTGCTGTATGACAAGTAGCGGTTCGCTCTTCATATAGGAATTGACAGTTGCCGTCAGGGGCATGTTGCCTAGCAACCCCTCCACTGGCCAGCTGGTCATGTGACCGTGTTAGAATCCCGAATTGATTTCTTGACGGAACGCGGAATGAGAATCTCCTAAACTGACGATGTTCCAGCGGAGCGGCTGGTGCCCCCCCCATCAGTCTGCTCAATGAACTGATCTGTGTCATCTACCCAGGAGAGAGACACATGGGGGGGTAACATGAATAGACAGTATACGGGGGGGGGACATGAATAGACAGTATATATGGGGGGGGACATGAATATACAGTATATAGGGGGGGACATGAATAGACAGTATATAGGGGGGACATGAATAGACAGTATATATGGGGGGGGACATGAATATACAGTATATAGGGGGGGACATGAATAGACAGTATATAGGGGGGGACATGAATAGACAGTATATATGGGGGGGGACATGAATAGACAGTATATATGGGGGGGGGACATGAATAGACAGTATATAGGGGGGGACATGAATAGACAGTATATAGGGGGGGACATGAATATACAGTATATAGGGGGACATGAATAGACGGTATATAGGGGGAGGGGGCATGAATAGACAGTATATAGGGGGAGGGGGCATGAATAGACAGTATATGGGGGGGGGACATGAATAGACAGTATATAGGGGGGGACATGAATATACAGTATATAGGGGGGGACATGAATAGACGGTATATAGGGGGAGGGGGCATGAATAGACAGTATATAGGGGGAGGGGGCATGAATAGACAGTATATGGGGGGGGGACATGAATAGACAGTATATAGGGGGGGACATGAATAGACAGTATATAGGGGGGGACATGAATAGACAGTATATATGGGGGGACATGAATATACAGTATATAGGGGGGGACATGAATAGACAGTATATAGGGGGGGACATGAATAGACAGTATATAGGGGGGGACATGAATAGACGGTATATAGGGGGAGGGGGCATGAATAGACAGTATATAGGGGGAGGGGGCATGAATAGACAGTATATGGGGGGGGGACATGAATAGACAGTATATAGGGGGAGGGGGCATGAATAGACAGTATATGGGGGGGGGACATGAATAGACATTATATGGGGGGGGGGGGACATGAATAGACAGTATATGGGGGGACATGAATATACAGTATATGGGGGGGGGACATGAATAGACAGTATATATGGGGGGGGACATGAATAGACATTATATGGGGGGGGACATGAATAGACAGTATATAGGGGGAGGGGGCATGAATAGACAGTATATGGGGGGACATGAATAGACATTATATGGGGGGGGGACATGAATAGACGGTATATAGGGGGAGGGGGCATGAATAGACAGTATATAGGGGGAGGGGGCATGAATAGACAGTATATGGGGGGGGGGGCATGAATAGACAGTATATAGGGGGGGGACATGAATAGACAGTATATAGGGGGAGGGGGCATGAATAGACAGTATATGGGGGGGGGACATGAATAGACAGTATATATGGGGGGGACATGAATAGACAGTATATAGGGGGAGGGGGCATGAATAGACAGTATATGGGGGGGGGACATGAATAGACATTATATGGGGGGGGGGGACATGAATAGACAGTATATGGGGGGACATGAATATACAGTATATGGGGGGGGGACATGAATAGACAGTATATATGGGGGGGGACATGAATAGACATTATATGGGGGGGACATGAATAGACAGTATATAGGGGGAGGGGGCATGAATAGACAGTATATGGGGGGACATGAATAGACATTATATGGGGGGGGGACATAAATAGACGGTATATAGGGGGAGGGGGCATGAATAGACAGTATATAGGGGGAGGGGGCATGAATAGACAGTATATGGGGGGGGGGGCATGAATAGACAGTATATAGGGGGGGACATGAATAGACAGTATATAGGGGGGACATGAATAGACAGTATATAGGGGGGGACATGAATAGACAGTATATAGGGGGGGACATGAATAGACGGTATATAGGGGGGGACATGAATAGACAGTATATAGGGGGGGACATGAATAGACAGTATATAGGGGGGGACATGAATAGACGGTATATAGTGGGGGACATGAATAGACAGTATATATGGGGGGGGACATGAATAGACAGTATATAGGGGGGGACATGAATAGACAGTATATAGGGGGGGACATGAATAGACGGGTATATAGGGGGGGACATGAATAGACAGTATATATGGGGGGACATGAATAGACGGTATATAGGGGGGGACATGAATAGACAGTATATATAGGGGGGGACATGAATAGACAGTATATAGGGGGGGACATGAATAGACAGTATATATAGGGGGGGACATGAATAGACAGTATATATATGGGGGGACATGAATAGACGGTATATAGGGGGGGACATGAATAGACAGTATATATAGGGGGGGGACATGAATAGACAGTATATAGGGGGGACATGAATAGACAGTATATAGGGGGGGACATGAATAGACAGTATATATAGGGGGGGACATGAATAGACAGTATATAGGGGGGGGCATGAATAGACGGTATATAGGGGGGGACATGAATAGACAGTATATATGGGGGGGACCCATGAATAGACAGTATATAGGGGGGGACATGAATAGACAGTATATATGGGGGGGGACATGAATAGACAGTATATAGGGGGGGACATGAATAGACAGTTATATATGGGGGGGGACATGAATAGACGGTATATAGGGGGGGACATGAATAGACGGTATATAGGGGGGGACATGAATAGACAGTATATATGGGGGGGGACATGAATAGACAGTATATATGGGGGGGACATGAATAGACAGTATATAGGGGGAGGGGGCATGAATACACGGTATATAGGGGGGGACATGAATAGACAGTATATGGGGGGGACATGAATAGACAGTATATGGGGGGGACATGAATAGACAGTATATAGGGGGGGACATGAATAGACGGTATAAAGGGGGGGACATGAATAGACAGTATATAGGGGGAGGGGGCATGAATAGACGGTATATAGGGGGGGACATGAATAGACAGTATATGGGGGGGACATGAATAGACAGTATATAGGGGGGGACATGAATAGACAGTATATAGGGGGAGGGGGCATGAATAGACAGTATATGGGGGGGGACATGAATAGACAGTATATAGGGGGAGGGGGCATGAATAGACAGTATATGGGGGGGACATGAATAGACAGTATATAGGGGGGGACATGAATAGACAGTATATGGGGGGGACATGAATAGACAGTATATAGGGGGAGGGGGCATGAATAGACAGTATATAGGAGGGGACATGAATAGACAGTATATAGGGGGAGGGGGCATGAATAGACGGTATATGGGGGGGGGGACATGAATAGACAGTATATAGGGGGAGGGGGCATGAATAGACAGTATATAGGGGGGGACATGAATAGACAGTATATAGGGGGAGGGGACATGAATAGACGGTATATATGGGGGGGACATGAATAGACGGTATATAGGGGGAGGGGGCATGAATAGACAGTATATAGGGGGGGACATGAATAGACAGTATATAGGGGGAGGGGGCATGAATAGACAGTATATAGGGGGGGACATGAATAGACAGTATATAGGGGGAGGGGGCATGAATAGACAGTATATGGGGGGGACATGAATAGACGGTATATAGGGGGGGGACATGAATAGACAGTATATAGGGGGGGACATGAATAGACAGTATATAGGGGGGGACATGAATAGACAGTATATGGGGGGGACATGAATAGACGGTATATAGGGGGAGGGGGCATGAATAGACAGTATATAGGGGGGGACATGAATAGACAGTATATAGGGGGAGGGGGCATGAATAGACGGTATATGGGGGGGGGACATGAATAGACAGTATATAGGGGGAGGGGGCATGAATAGACAGTATATAGGGGGGGACATGAATAGACAGTATATAGGGGGAGGGGACATGAATAGACGGTATATATAGGGGAGGGGGCATGAATAGACAGTATATAGGGGGGGACATGAATAGACAGTATATAGGGGGAGGGGGCATGAATAGACAGTATATGGGGGGGGACATGAATAGACAGTATATAGGGGGAGGGGGCATGAATAGACGGTATATAGGGGGGGACATGAATAGACAGTATATGGGGGGACATGAATAGACAGTATATAGGGGGAGGGGGCATGAATAGACGGTATATAGGGGGGGGCATGAATAGACGGTATATAAGGGGGGACATGAATAGACAGTATATAGGGGGAGGGGACATGAATAGACAGTATATAGGGGGAGGGGGCATGAATAGACGGTATATAGGGGGGGACATGAATAGACAGTATATATAGGGGGGGACATGAATAGACGGTATATAGGGGGAGGGGACATGAATAGACAGTATATAGGGGGGGGGGACATGAATAGACAGTATATAGGGGGGACATGAATAGACAGTATATAGGGGGAGGGGACATGAATAGACAGTATATAGGGGGAGGGGGCATGAATAGACAGTATATATGGGGGGGACATGAATAGACAGTATATAGGGGGAGGGGGCATGAATAGACAGTATATATGGGGGGGACATGAATAGACAGTATATAGGGGGAGGGGGCATGAATAGACGGTATATAGGGGGGGACATGAATAGACAGTATATAGGGGGGGACATGAATAGACGGTATATAGGGGGGGACATGAATAGACAGTATATAGGGGGGGACATGAATAGACAGTATATAGGGGGAGGGGGCATGAATAGACGGTATATAGGGGGGGACATGAATAGACAGTATATAGGGGGGGACATGAATAGACAGTATATAGGGGGGGACATGAATAGACGGTATATAGGGGGGGACATGAATAGACAGTATATGGGGGGGACATGAATAGACAGTATATAGGGGGAGGGGGCATGAATAGACGGTATATAGGGGGGGACATGAATAGACAGTATATAGGGGGGGACATGAATAGACAGTATATGGGGGGGGGGACATGAAATAGACGGTATATAGTGGGGGACATGAATGGACAGTATATAGGGGGAGGGGGCATGAATAGACGGTATATAGGGGGACACACAGTATATAGGACACCCCATACACCCATATACCGGAGATACGAGGACTCAGCGAGCGGATCCTTCTAGAAGTGAATGGCCCCCATTGGGTGGAGCGCCCCCACAAAGGTTACTTCTTGTAATGGGAGGAATGACTTCGGATACATTGTATCACCTGGACGGCCCTTTTGTTACATCGGACACTTTGTGCTGCACCACAGGAGATGATGGAGCTATAGAAATAGAGAATATTAGTATTTAAAATTCCATCAACCCGTCTGAGCCGAACAGATTTAAAGTAAAGGTCGTATAGCCGGGGGGGATATTCTCCAAACAGCCCCCCCCCCCGGATTGTACTGCCAGATGTCGCTTTTCAACTCCGCTTCAGTTATTCGAAAATGGGAAGTCGGATCAGACACAAAGTTTATAGAAATGTCAAACCTCTCATTTGCAGGCGTGTGTGTGGGGGGAGTACATAACATGTGGGGGGGTGTATATGACATGTGCGGGTGTGGGGAGGGGTGTACATAACATGTGCGGGTGTGGGGGGGTACATAACATGTGGGGGGTGTATATGACATGTGTGTGGGGGGGGGTACATAACATGTGGGGGTTGTACATGACATGTGCGGGTGTGTGGGGGGGTACATAACATGTGGGGGGGTGTACATGACATGTGCGGGTGTGGGGAGGGGTGTACATAACATGTGGAGGGGTGTACATGACATGTGCGGGTGTGGGGAGGGGTGTACATAACATGTGGGGGGGTGTATATGACATGTGCGGGTGTGGGGAGGGGTGTACATAGCATGTGGAGGGGTGTACATGACATGTGCGGGTGTGGGGGAGGGGTGTACATAACATGTGGGGGGTGTACATAACATGTGGGGGGGTGTATATGACATGTGTGTGGGGGGGGTACATAACATGTGGGGGGGTGTACATGACATGTGCGGGTGTGGGGAGGGGTGTACATAACATGTGCGGGTGTGGGGGGGGGTACATAACGTGGGGGGGTGTACATGACATGTGCGGGTGTGGGGGGGGGTACATAACGTGGGGGGGTGTACATATACTGTATATTGGAATGTCTTTAGCAGAACTTCTATCTAAATGAAGTTCTGGGGTTTAGATGTATATGGAGGCTGTGCAGTGACATCATAGCAAAGGGGGTGTGATGATGTCATAAGAAGACAGGGATCAGGGACATGGAATGGCTGCTCTCTGTCTAGTCTATCCTTCTAATCTCTCTTCCTTCTCCATCTCTGTTTGGTCTCATCACTCCCTCTATCTAGCGCCATCTACATCTCTCTCTGTCTGCTTTAGTCTTCCCTTTCCCTCGTCCCTTTTATTTTTCCTTTCCGCTTTCCTTCCCTTTTTCTATCCCCCCCCCCTTCCCCATTTTTCCCTTTTTTCCTCACTTCCCTTTTACCCATTCCTTTGTTTCCCTTTCCTTTCCTTTTATTTTCCCTTTTCTTTTCTCCTTTCCGCTCTCCTTCTCTTTTTCTGCCCCCCCCCCTTTTCCTCTCCTCTTCCCTCCATCTGTATATCTGTCTTCTTTATTTCCTCTCATTTCCTCTTTCTTTCTCCCTTCCTTCTATTTCATTCTCTTTCTATCTCTCCCCCTTTTATCTCTCTGTATATTTATATTTTTATACTTTTATTCTATGTCTTTCTGTCTATCTGGCGTTCTGCCCCCCCCCCCCCAGTATTTGTAGCGGTTCCCGTGTACCACGTTCTGTAGAGTCGGATGCGGTTCCATTAGTCAGGTTTGTTTTGTTGAATTTGGTTTTCACGGATGGAGATGAGCGGGAAGCCTGTGGCTGAGCCATGACCCCCCTCCTGTATTACAGAGTCCTTCTTACTGTCCCCAGGGTCTGCGAGTGATGAGGGGGAGTCGGACTCGGTGACCGTGGCGTTTGACGATGGAGATCGGGGAAGAATCACACTCAACAACATCCGCCTGCTGCCTCCCGACTTCACCATTCAGTGTAAGTGTTGATCCACCTAATCCGAGTCCGGGGGGGGGGGGGGGGGACCGCAGCTTGTACCGTGTGTCTTCCAGTCTGGGGGGGGCTGCAGCTTGTACCGTGTGTCTTCCAGTCTGGGGGGGACTGCAGCTTGTACCGTGTGTCTTCCAGTCTGGGGGGGACTGCAGCTTTTACCATGTGTCTTCCAGTCTGGGGGGGACTGCAGCTTGTATTGTGTCTTCCAGTCGGGGGGGACTGCAGCTTGTATTGTGTCTTCCAGTCGGGGGGACTGCAGCTTGTACCGTGTGTCTTCCAGTACGGGGGGGGGGGGCTGCAGCTTGTATTGTGTCTTCCAGTATGGGGGGACTGCAGCTTGTATTGTGTCTTCCAGTCTGGGGGGGGCTGCAGCTTGTGCCATGTGTCTTCCAGTATGGGGGGGACTGCAGCTTGTACCGTGTGTCTTCCAGTATGGGGGGGACTGCAGCTTGTACCATGTGTCTTCCAGTCTGGGGGGGACTGCAGCTTGTATTGTGTCTTCCAGTCGGGGGGGACTGCAGCTTGTATTGTGTCTTCCAGTCGGGGGGACTGCAGCTTGTACCGTGTGTCTTCCAGTACGGGGGGGGGGGGGGCTGCAGCTTGTATTGTGTCTTCCAGTATGGGGGGGACTGCAGCTTGTATTGTGTCTTCCAGTCTGGGGGGGGGCTGCAGCTTGTGCCATGTGTCTTCCAGTATGGGGGGGACTGCAGATTGTACCGTGTGTCTTCCAGTCGGGGGGACTGCAGCTTGTACCGTGTGTCTTCCAGTACGGGGGGGGCTGCAGCTTGTACCGTGTGTCTTCCAGTCTGGGGGGGACTGCAGCTTGTACCGTGTGTCTTCCAGTCTGGGGGGGGCTGCAGATTGTACCGTGTGTCTTCCAGTCTGGGGGGGACTGCAGCTTGTACCGTGTGTCTTCCAGTCTGGGGGACTGCAGCTTGTATTGTGTGTCTTCCAGTCTGGGGGGGACTGCAGCTTGTACCGTGTGTCTTCCAGTCTGGGGGGACTGCAGCTTGTATTGTGTCTTCCAGTCTGGGGGGGACTGCAGCTTGTACCGTGTGTCTTCCAGTCTGGGGGGGGACTGCAGCTTGTATTGTGTCTTCCAGTCTGGGGGGGACTGCAGCTTGTACCGTGTGTCTTCCAGTCTGGGGGGGACTGCAGCTTGTACCGTGTGTCTTCCAGTCTGGGGGGGACTGCAGCTTGTACCGTGTGTCTTCCAGTCTGGGGGGGACTGCAGCTTGTATTGTGTCTTCCAGTCGGGGGGGGACTGCAGCTTGTACCGTGTGTCTTCCAGTACGGGGGGGACTGCAGCTTGTACCGTGTGTCTTCCAGTCTGGGGGGGACTGCAGCTTGTACCGTGTGTCTTCCAGTCTGGGGGGGACTGCAGCTTGTACCGTGTGTCTTCCAGTCTGGGGGGGGACTGCAGCTTGTACCGTGTGTCTTCCAGTACGGGGGGGACTGCAGCTTGTACCGTGTGTCTTCCAGTCTGGGGGGGGGACTGCAGCTTGTACCGTGTGTCTTCCAGTCTGGGGGGGGACTGCAGCTTGTACCGTGTGTCTTCCAGTCTGGGGGGGGACTGCCAGCTTGTACCGTGTGTCTTCCAGTCTGGGGGGGGACTGCAGCTTGTATTGTGTCTTCCAGTCTGGGGGGGACTGCAGCTTGTACCGTGTGTCTTCCAGTCTGGGGGGGACTGCAGCTTGTACCGTGTGTCTTCCAGTCTGGGGGGACTGCAGCTTGTACCATGTGTCTTCCAGTCTGGGGGGGGGGACTGCAGCTTGTGTGTCTTTTACATTTCTGCTCGATAAATGGAGCTGCGATTTAGAATTCAGGACTAATGACAAACCAGGGACCAGATTGTGTTTTTCTGTCGATGTTCTTGGAGCCAACCTGGATGGAACTGGCCCATGTGACCTCTGACAGTAGATACTTCTGGCCATATTATGGATTGATTGGAGCTCCCAATGGTGGTGTTGGGTCCCTCAGCCTTGGGAACTACCATAGAGAAGAAGGTGGAAGTCTAGTCTCTGAGTTGTTAAGCCATTTCTTGGACCTACTGTGGTTCAGCAGCTTTGCAGGGACAGTGCACCGAAGCAACTCCTCACCCCGCTGGTTTCCTCTACAGTTTCTTGATGGTTCTGTTTGCAGGCCCTGGGCCCAGATAGAGCTTTCTTGTCAACACATCATATAATAAGGTGGTCCAAATGCAATTAACAAAGAGCTGGGGCCAGTGCGACACAGGTCCCTAGGTGTTCTGGCTAGTGCACTAAGGAACCCACATGGTCACCACTCTGGCCCATGTAAATGATCACCACCAATCATATCTATAAAGCAGCTGGTCATGGGTTGTCCCAGGTATAGGCTTAGGCGTAAGTGTGTGTCAGGTCCATCTCCGGCCCTTGGGATGGCATAGGGCTTTCATGCACAACCTCCATGTTCCCAAAGCCATGGTTGTGGTTTCCCCTTCTGTGCCATAGGCCCCACCACATGGGCCACTATGAAGAGGTCCACACTGCTCCATCTTCCCCTCCAGACCCCAAACCCCCCATCTCTGGCCCCTTTCACGCTTCATATGGGTCTCCCCCTTAGCTCCACACCAATGGATGGGTACAATCTATCAAGGGCAGTAACCCCCGTCTTACAGGCTGGCAAGTTAAAGGTAGCATGGAAACCCCTTTAAAACTCTTTAGACTTTAATTTAAAACCCGAGGCCTTCTTGAACCCTTCCTTTTACCCATGTAAGGTCAATATTCATAGTAATAAACTGTTCCCAATACACAGTTTGATTTATCGGCCTTCCTATTGATCTGCAGGCACAGAACCCTCCCCAGCTCTACTGCTGTCAGCTGAAAGCCGTAGAACTAAGCGGTTTGCCAGTAACACAACTACTACATCGGAGTCCTCACAGACCCCAGGCCTGGACAACCGAGAGGCAGCAGACACATCGAGAAACACTGGCAAGAAAACCTTGAGTAAGGAGAAATCAGGTGAGTGACAGGAAGTGAAAGCCACGAGTAAAGCATCCATTGTTCCGAAAATATCACTTTTGAGTGGATTAGATACAAATTTTGCATTTAGAGGCAGAATATATACGTTTTATAAGGAGTCTTGCTGTGGACACGTGCCTGCTGGGATTTGGAGCCTAGTCAAGGGTACGGCTACAGTTCGGATAAAAAAAAAAAAGTAATTGTCATTTTACTAAATTGTTTCATTATGGATCATTTATATGTCATGTTTCTCTTTTTCCTGCAGATAAAGTGGATGTGTTCAACTCAGGTGCAAAGACTCCACTGCCTGCCACCAACTTCCTGGGTCGCTCGAGCAGTATGGAGTTGAGCTGGCCTTCTCAAGGCAAGCGTCGAGCTGGAAACAAGACAAGCGGTGGTCTTCACGATCCCTTCCAATCCCAAGGGAGCATCAAAAAACAAAAATCTCGGGAGCAGCCACATGTATTCGGTAATGGTTTTGGGGCAGACTCCTTCAGCAGCCTGGCCAACTCCTACAGCCCCTTTGGAGGCAGTGCCAACAGTGGCATTGCAGCAGGACAAAAGCCAATACGGACAAAGAAAGGGGAGAGGCCGGAGGAGGAGGACAAGGGCAAGGGCGGGAAACGCAAGTCGGGTAACGAGTTTCTAGTCAAGCTTGACCACGAGGGAGTTATGTCTCCGAAAACAAAGAACGGTAAAGCCCTCCTGCTGTGCGACAAAGACTTTGGGCTGCGGATTGGACAGAGCTATGGTGCTTCATCGGGATTGGCCAAGGACAAGAAACGGAAGCCACCTCTGCACGAGCACCTGTCCATGGGCCTTGCACTTGGGAAGTACACTGGGCAAGCCGAATATGGCGTGAACTGTGACAGTGACTGCTCATTCTCTGATCAGGATGAGGAGGATAGTGCGGGGGGACTGCGAGCAAGGGTTCAGTCTAGATTTCTGGCAGGACTATCGGTTTCTTCTTCCTCCTCTGGGTCTTCTTCATCTTCTAGCTCTGGCTCCTTATCCAGCTCCAGCATATGCTCTACGGACAATGAGGACTTTTCGGAGAGTTCAGACGAAGCGGACTCTGCCATGCTTTTGCAGCCCTGCCTCACGCATCCTGTGCCTGCTTTGTTAGCGCAGCACGCCGAGGATGGCGGACAAGGGTCCCGGGGTTGCTTTGTCTCAGGACAAAAAGCCAAACAGAGGAGGAAAGGGACCCCTTCAAATTTTCCTAAAACCAAAGAGCCCCTACCTAGACAGCAACGCCTGCCCTCTGTGGAAAACCGGCCAAAGATTTCCACCTTCCTACCCGCACGCCAGCTCTGGAGGTGGTCCGGAGAGCCTACTCAGGTAAGACGTCTTCCTTACGGCACTTGACACCCGAATCGGTACACTTGTTATTTGTTCTACAGTTCACAAAAACATCCCTCAAGTTCAGCCTTTCATCTTCCATAATCCCAACGTCAGGACTAGGACTGGTCATCCTTTAGATTGAACATTAGGAGAGATTTGAAATGTGTGACGCCATTGGCCTTCTGTGAGATCCTGGAAAGGTGAAGAATCCCAAATATAGTGAGAAGGTCCATACTGTGCTGGAACATCTTCTCATGAGATTTGGGATCCTCAGCTTTTCTGGTCGGAGGACCCGTGAAGGACTAAGAGCACAAGATGGAGTAAGATGAGTAGGTTCTTCCCTTTTCTGCTTAGGTTTCATTTTATCATGGAGGAGTGGAAATTTAGAATGTAAGTGGACCTGTCATTTTATAGCCCAGGGTTTACCTTTATTCTCTCTCATTCTCTTCCAAAATATCTATAACATCCAGCTGGTTGGAAGATTTCTATCTACATTTTATCTTCATGTGTGCCACTGTTTTGATAGAATGGTTCTTATAATATTCCCTTACCTCCTCCTCCCGGTGGCCCTTTAGGTGGGCATTAATGCCCAGGAGAAAATAGAGGAGAGAGAGGTGCGCCAGACTGAGCGTAGAAGGAAGGTAAACGTTTATTGCACACAGGTTTAAAAAAACTCACAAGAGGTTGGTGTATATCAGGCATCAAATATTGAATTGGAGGACGTCATCTGAGCGGGATCTCTGGAGCGGATGGCTGAGGTTCCAGGGGCCAAGGCTACTGTGATAGCTGGTGCTCATTAGCGGGTCCCAAGGGAGGAGTGAGGAGGGCAGATGGATGTCCAGGGAGTCGCGGTGCCGGGAGGAACCGGATCTCTAAAGCAGGTGTGCCTGGCCTCTCCAGCCAGCGTGGGTTAGGTCACGTAGGGAAAAGCCAGCCGGGAACGCAGCCAAGATGGCCGCCGGGCGGAAGTGACGTCAGGACGTAGCATGGAGCCGCAGGAAGGGGCGGTCTCCGCGACTCCCTGGAGTCTGCAAGATCCCCCACTCCCACCCAGAACTACCAAAGCTGCATGACCCCCACCATACATCCCATACCCCCTCCACTATCATTTCTTTCCCCCCCTTCCCTCTTAGTCCCACGGAGAAGTCCCTATATTCTCCTACAGCAGAACTTCCTCATCTCCTTATGACTTTTATGGGTATTATACCCACAAGTACCTCTCCTGCGCCAATACGCACTTCTGTCCCTTAATGCCCAGGAGGCTGCAAAGCTTCTGTACCATATGATTGGCTCTCACAGCGGTCATGTGATCGTAAACCTGTCCCGGAAAAAAGACACAAGTCCACCTAGCGCAACCAATAGTAAAAAAAAATAGATGCCCACGAATGATCGGGAGGAAGGCTTCATCCAGTTTGCTCCATAGACGGACCAGCACTGTGCTATTCAGATGATTGGCTCCTTGTACTACCGCTCCCTCTACCAGTCTGAGCTTTACTGTATAGGCCAAGAAAGAAGCTGAAGTCAAGACAAATTCTAGTACTTTCCTATTTTGCCTTCATGAAAAAAATGATTTTGTGTATTAATATATATGTAGAGCGGCCATACAGTGAGGAACAGAAGTATTTGAACCCCCTGCGATTCTGCAGGTTCTCCCACTTCTCCATCATGGAGGGTCTGACATTCACATTGCAGGGGATTCCCACTCTGAGGACAGAATTCAGGAGATCACATTGCAGGGGATTCCCACTCTGAGGACAGAATTCAGGAGATCACATTGCAGGGGATTCCCACTCTGAGGACAGAATTCAGGAGATCACATTGCAGGGGATTCCCACTCTGAGGACAGAATTCAGGAGATCACATTGCAGGGGATTCCCACTCTGAGGACAGAATTCAGGAGATCACATTGCAGGGGATTCCCACTCTGAGGACAGAATTCAGGAGATCACATTGCAGGGGATTCCCACTCTGAGGACAGAATTCAGGAGATCACATTGCAGGGGATTCCCACTCTGAGGACAGAATTCAGGAGATCACATTGCAGGGGATTCCCACTCTCAGGACAGAATTCAGGAGATCACATTGCAGGGGATTCCCACTCTGAGGACAGAATTCAGGAGATCACATTGCAGGGGATTCCCACTCTGAGGACAGAATTCAGGAGATCACATTGCAGGGGATTCCCACTCTGAGGACAGAATTCAGGAGATCACATTGCAGGGGATTCCCACTCTCAGGACAGAATTCAGGAGATCACATTGCAGGGGATTCCCACTCTGAGGACAGAATTCAGGAGATCACATTGCAGGGGATTCCCACTCTGAGGACAGAATTCAGGAGATCACATTGCAGGGGATTCCCACTCTCAGGACAGAATTCAGGAGATCACATTGCAGGGGATTCCCACTCTGAGGACAGAATTCAGGAGATCACATTGTATGATTTGTAAAGAATGTATTTGTCTCGCACGGCTGAACAGAAGTATTTGAACCCCTGAGAAGCAGCAAGAATTCTGGCTCTCAGAGACCTGTTACTGCACCTTTATAAAGCCCCCCTCTACTCCACTCATTCATCTCACTTAGTAGCACCTGTCTGAGCTCTATAAAGACACCTGTCCACCCCACAGTTAGTCAGATGCCAACTACTACCATGGGCAAGACCAAAGAGCTGTCAAAAGACACCAGAGACAAAACTGTGGACCTCCACAAGGCTGGAAAGGGCTACGGGGCAATTGCCAAGCACCTACAATGTGAATGTCAGACCCTCCATGATGGAGAAGTGGGAGAACTTGCAGAATCGCAGGGGGTTCAAATACTTCTGTTCCTCACTGTACTTATTGTTCATATCTGCCCGGAGTTCGGTGATGAGGGTGGGCTCTTGAAATGTAAATCCTGGCATGGTTTTGAAACAACATATATGGAGTTGCAAAAAAAAGATTGCAAATGCTATATAGAGGTCCTTTGACTCGAATAATCTCCTCTGATAGGATTGCCAAATGTAGCCAACCAGATTGTTTCTCTTCTCTCCAGAGGCGGGGGATGAAAGGAAAAGCAAGAAAACTCTTCTACAAGTCAATTGTGCGGGGGAAGGAGACCTTGCATGTGGGCGAATGTGCAGTTTTCCTGTCGGCCGGACGCCCAAACCTGCCCTACATTGGACGCATCGAGAGCATGTGGGAATCCTGGGGCGGCAATATGGTGGTGAAAGTCAAGTGGTTTTACCATCCTGAAGAAACGAAACTGGGCAAAAGGCACAGCGATGGCAAAGTAAGAATCTAGTGATGTTCAATTGAGCTCTTTAAGGATTGTCTAGTCGAAGGCCAACACCACCCAAAACCCATCTCAGCCTGAGTAAGAAAGACATGTTGTCTGTGAACATACGACTGTCTAGGTTGGTTGGAGCTTGGCCGTAAAGGGCAGCTTCACTCACTCGTAGGCGTAATAACCCCTCCAACATCTAAAACGGCCTTTCTCAATAAAGCTTCTGTGGAACCCTTGGGTTCCTCCAGAGGTTCCCAGGGGCTCCTTGAGCAATGGGCAATTTAAGCCTCTCAGATAAGTAGCCACTGACACCAATGGTCTTTTTATCTATCTATACAGTGGCTAAATGGTTAGCACTTCTGCCTGGCAGTACTCTGGTCGTTGGTTCAAATCCCAACCACGGTGCCACCTGCCTGGAATTTGCATGTTCTCCCTGTGCCTATGTGAGTTTCCTCTGTGTACTCCGGTTTCCTCCCACACTCCAAAGACATGCTGGTAGGTTAATTGGCTCCTGTCTAAATTGGCCTTAGTATATGTATGTATGAATGTGAGTTAGGGACCTTAGATTATATGCTCCTCGGGGGCGGGGACTGATGGGAATGTACAATATATATGTAAAGTGTTACCAAAATTGATGGTGCTATAAAAGTACCTGAAATAAAGGTGAATTATTCCCAGTGGCCACAAGGTTGGTTTGAGCTGAACCTTAACGGCCATCTTCACAACCCCTCCAACATCTAGTACAACCTTTCTGAACTAGGGGTCCTCCAGAGGTTGCCAAGGGTTCCTTAAGCTAGGGGCAAATCAAGCCTCTCAGATAAGTAACCACTGACACCAATGGTCTTTTTATCAATCTATAAGGGGGAGTTATTCCCAGTGGCCATAAGGTTGGTTGGAGCTTGGCTGTAAAGGCCAGCTGCACTCACTAGTAGACTTTATAACTCCTCCAACATCTAGATCAGCCTTTCTCAAAGAAGGGTTTTATGGAACCCTGGGGTTCCTCCAAAGGTTGCCTGTAGGGTTCCTTGAGCAATGCCTCTCAGATAAGTAACCACTGACACCAATGGTCTTTTTTTTCTATCTATAAAGGTGAATTATTCCCAGTGGCCACAAGGTTGGTTTGAACTGGACCTTAACGGCCAGCTTCACTCACTAGTAGACTTTATAACCCCTCCAACATCTAGTACAACCTTTCTGAACTAGGGGTCTTCCAGAGGTTGTCAAGGGTTCCTTAAGCTAGGGGCAAATCAAGCCTCTCAGATAAGTAACCACTGACACCAATGGTCTTTTTATCAATCTATAAGGGGGAGTTATTCCCAGTGGCCACAAGGTTGGTTGGAGTTTGGCCGTAAAGGCCAGCTTCACTCACTAGTAGGTTTAATAACTCCTCCAACATCTAGAGCAAATTTCTCAAGTAAGGGTTTTATGGAGCCCTAGGGTTCCTCCAGAGGTTGCCTGTAGGGTTCCTTGAGCAATGGGCATTTCAGGCCTCCCAGATAAATAACCCCTGATACCAGTCATCATTTTATCTATCTATATGGAGGGGGGTTATTCCCAATGGGCACAGATGTAAGTAGCCCCCTCCCCTGTGATAATCACACCAATGTACAGTGAGCTGTAGGTAGTCATTATTAGAAGGGGCCTAAAAAGTCACTACAAGGGTTCCTCCATGTTAGTTTGAGGTCCGGTCTGGTCTGCCTTGGACAGTCCATTGTTCTGATTTCTCTAGTTTGCTCCTTCTGGACCTGCAATGACCATCTATAATGGTGTTACTATCAAAAATCTCGAAAAGTTGTAGGCCTGTTTTATGTTTTGTAGAGTTCACTAGGAGAGGGTTCCACCATATTTTGGCTTTGTAATGTCCCAACAGTTGGACTAAGCCGGGGGTTTTGTTGGGAATATCCCAACCTTGGAGTCCTGAAGATATAAGAAGTCAGAATGGTGGTGTCCATTTTGTCAGATGTACCTACCATGAATGATTTACATCGCAGACCAATCCCCTCAACCACAAGGCAACCCTGAGAGAGGGTCATGTTCTGGACCCTTCACAATCAGGGGCGGACTGACCATTTGGAAACGCAGGCACTGCCCAAGGGCCCGGGGTCAGTAGGGGGCCCCATGAGATGCCCCTGGTACCTTTTTCATAGGCTGTTTTGAGTTTGGGCAAGGACACAGGGGCCACATGATCCCCTATTGCCCAGGGGCCCCATGCGCTGTCACTCCGCCTCTGTTCACAATCATGTTGGCGCAGGGGTCTTCAGTCATCCTCCATAGCCATCTGTCTGAGTTCTGGTGCACTTGAGTTAGGATTTGCCCTTTGTCACATGACTTTCTCAATGCGTTTTCCTGAGTAACTTCTGTTCTTTTCCCCGCCCCCGCAGAACGCATTGTACCAGTCGTCGCACGAGGATGAAAATGACGTACAGACAATCTCACACAAGTGCCAGGTGGTGAGCCGCCAGCAGTATGAAAAGATGAGCCACAGCAAGCGCTACCAGGACCGGCAAAACCTCTATTACCTGGCAGGGACCTATGACCCGGGAACTGGGAGGCTGGTGACCGCAGAGGGTGTGCCGGTGCTGTGCTGAAATGCCACTCGGGAGTTAACTGAGGGGGGAAGGGTATCACTCTTACTAGACAGCACTTCGCACCATCGGTAGCATGTACCAATCCAGAATCCTCGATTTACACGATCGTTCACATCCACCAACCCTCACAGAAACGAATACGCACAATTCCCGGCCACCTAAGAGGCGAACAACGCGTGGAACCGCCACGCAAACACTAACCCAAGACCACGGCCTCCTGATGCCCCTCCGGGAGTGGCACGGACTCGGGCCGTTCCTGAAATCAGTCGATCTTTCTCCGTTAGGGAGATCCGGTTACACATTTCTGATCAGGTTTGACGCTCCATGATGTACGAGGCATTGGGGGCACCCCACACTAAAGAACTGTCGCTCGGGCCTCTTCACACCACAGCGACTCTTTATAT
The DNA here is from genome assembly GCF_062004578.1 of Staurois parvus. Classification (NCBI taxonomy): domain Eukaryota; kingdom Metazoa; phylum Chordata; class Amphibia; order Anura; family Ranidae; genus Staurois; species Staurois parvus. The sequence continues at coordinate 27,099 of NW_028321427.1, forward strand.
TCCTTTTTGTTTCATTTTTATTTCCTTTTAGTAAAAACCTCAGTGATGTTATCACAGATGTGTCCAGATGTCGCCACACACCAGACAATCGTAGAAGACCAGATCTCTGACTGTCCAACTTTGTGTTCTCCATAATTCTCTGAAGGCACAATTGCACAGGTTCTGTTGCTTGGGCCATTTTTAAGCCGATGTTTTTGAAGAGCAAACATTTTTTTAAAAAATTGGTTTGTTCCTTCGGGCAATCGTCTAGACGACAGAAACATTTCAAACTCTACAGGAGCCGTATGTCTCTCCTTGGACCTCTTTCAATCATGGTCCAAAAATCCAAATCTTTGAATAGATTATTTTGGATTCATTTTGATACTGGTCCAAAAATCGATATTTTTTTGGGATCTATTTTGATATTGGTCCAAAAATTTCAATCTTCAAATATTTTGTTTTTTTAGATTCATTTTAGAATTTATAAAAAAAAAAAATCTGATATTTTTTACATTAAAATTAATGTATGTATTGTTCCAAAAATCAGAATCTTTGAAGAGATGTTTTTGGATCCACGCTGACATTTGTCCAAGAAAAGGAATCTTTGAATGATTGATCTTTGGATCTATTTTGATATTGGTCCAAAAATTTAAATCTTTAAATATTTGTTTTTTTTAGATTCATTTTAGAATTTAATAAAAAAAAAATCTGATTTTTTACATTAAAATTAATGTATGTATTGTTCCAAAAATCTGAATCTTTGAATAGATGTTTTTGGATCCACGCTGACATTTGTCCAAGAAAAGGAATCTTTGAATGATTGAGCTTTGGATCTTTTTTGATATTGGTCCAAACATTGAAAGATTTGAATAGATTTTTTTTATTTTTTATATTGGGTCAAAAATCAAAATCTTTAAATAGATTCATTTTAAAACTGGTCCAAAGAAATCTGAATTTTTACAGTTTAAAAAAAATTTTGTATTGTTCAAAAAATTTGAACTTTCGAATATGTTTTTGGATCCATGTTGAGGAATCGTGGAATGACTAATTTTTGGATCTGTTTTGATGTTGGTCCAAAAATGTAAATCTTTAAATAGATAGTTAGATCCATCATGAAATTGGCCCAAGAATCCTAACTTTAGAATGGATTGTTTTAAATTCCTGTTTGTTGTGCTTCAAAAATCAGAATCTTTGAATAGATTCTTTTAGATCTTTTTAGATATTGATCCAAAAATCAGAATGTCTGACAGATTTTTTTGGATCTATTTTGATATTGGTCCAAAAATTGAAATGATTGAATTGATGGTTTTCGGATCTATTTTGACATTGCTCAAAAATTTTTTAAATAATTTAATAGATTTTGGATCTTTTTTTGATCTTGATCCAAAAATTAAAACGATTGAATTGATGGTTTTTGGATCTATGTTGACATTGGTCCAAAATGTAAATCTTTAAAATAGATGTTTTTTGGATCCATCTTGAAATTGGTCCAAGATTCTTCATTTTTTAATAGATGGTTTTACATTCCTGTTTGTGATGCTCCAAAAATTGGAATCTTTCAATAGATGTTTTTAGGTCTCTGAAGATTTCGTTTCCTGGATGAATATCTAAAAAGACTGATTTTTTTTTTTACGAGTTTTAACATTGGTCCAAAAAATCTGGAATTTTTTTTTTTTTTTTTTTTTTTTACAAGTTTTAACATTGGTCCAAAAAAAAAGAAATCAGGATTTTTTTTTTCAAATGAATGGTTTTTGGGCAAGTTTTGATAATAGTAAAAAAAAAAATCTGAATTTTTGAATAGGTGTTTTTGAATTTTGAGGCCGGTGTTGAACAAATTTGACGGACAAAATGGTGCAACCAATCCTGTGCAGTCGAGCCTTGCTAACATCTCGTTTTTTGTAAGCCAACTTGGCCGATTTCCCCCCCCAACTCTCGATCGTTGCAGAGCAATGTATCTTCCAGAACAAATGCAAGACCGAACCCCGGAGGGAAGGGCTACAGGCAGCAAATGCTGGGATCGCCCTTTATTTGATTCCTGCCCAAAAATAGGTCTGCTCCTTAACAGTTTACAGTATTAATTTTTTTTTTTTTTTTTTTTTTTTTTACTTCAACCTCAGAGAACAGTTTCTGGTCAGGTGGTACAATGTAGCACTTCAGAACACTACATAAAAAAAAAACATACTACAGGAAAATGTCTAATAAACCACGGGGTGCTTATAATTTAAGGCACTTAACAGTATTTGCAGACGAAAAAAATACTGAATTACACGGTGCCCAAATTATACCGCTTTCACACACGGAGCATTAAAACTGCTGTGAAACTTTGTTTTTTATTTTTTGCCTTCAGGCTGCTCAAAAAAAAAAAAAAAATGTCCTCAACATTTTGTCGATTCTGAGATGCACGTATCAAACTGGTTTCTTTCCTAGCAAAACTGCTACATCCATCTTTTTTTTTTTTTTTTTCCATTAAGTTTTTTTTTTTTTTGTAATTATTTGTTTTTTTTTTTGTTTTTTTTCTGGGGAGGGAAGGGCGTGTTTATTTGTATTATTCCTAATTTATCTTCAACAGCCTCAAGTTTCAAGCCATATTCTCCCCAGTACCTCTTTCAGCTTTTCTTCCCGAAAGGCAAGATCAGGTGTAATAATTATCTATTTATTCACTGTGTAAATACAGAACTTCTTTTGGAAAGTTTTTATTAACAAAACAAAAAGTACAAAAAAAAAATCCTCAAAAAAAAATTTAAAAAAACTCGACGGGGGGGGGAAAAAAAAACAAAAAACCTTATTTTGCTGTCGCTAAAGTATAAATTATGCACTGTGTCCTCTTGGCAAGGCTGGGAATATTAGGAATTATGTATAATTTGTAATTATATCGGGAGTTGAAGAAAGTAAAAAAAAAAAAAAAAGCACTTGGGGTCTAGGCAGGGACTTGAAGGGGGCAATGAGAGACAATTTAAATATCTTAAAAATAAAAATCGTCACATTTAAATGCTTTTATTGTTAAAAAAACAAAAACAAAAAAACACCAAATTCCTGAAAATATGTAAATAGATTTGTCTGAAATATTTTTTTTTGTGTTGTTTAAGACATTTTTTAAGGAAAAAAAAGTAAAAGAAAATGTATTGGGAATGTCAATATGGTCCGATGGAATAAAAAGGAAATTATTATATAAATATATATTATATAAATTAAGAGTGGTTTGGTCTTTTTTTTTTAAGCCTTCGATGACGGATTCTACGCATTTTCACGTATTATTATTTTTTTATCAGTGGTCAGATATTATATTATGAGGATCTAATAATTTGCTATGAAGTTCTATAGGCTTTCTTGGATGGTTAGACAAAGGTGGCTTTTTAATTTTTAATTAATTTTTAATGATTAATTTAGACATTGAAATCTCTACACGTGCGTTCCCAGCTCCACCCCCTTGCTGTGGCCATAGGCAGGGTAATGATATTTTAAGACCTGGATTTTTTTTCGGTGAAATTACAAAGAATTTCAGGGGTGTGATTAGACTTCAGTAATGGAGTCCAGGAAATACAAACAGGGAATGTGAAAATAGAAGGTCTGCTTCACTTACACCTCCCCGCCCCCCACCATCACCCAAAATATAAATGGACTTGTAAGGCATTAAAAACCAAAGCTTATGCAAAAACAATTAAAAAAGAAAAAAAAAAAACTTCAGCTTTCCATGCTTTGGGAGGTGCCGGTGATGCCATGGGGGGGTCCCAGTACAGTTTGGTGCTCAAAACCCCTTTAGAATAGGTTCACGCCTATAAGAAGAGCACAGCGTTGTAGCATTTTGGGCGTCAAGGACTTTTTAGGCCATTAAAACCCACCCCAAGCAGAAAAAAGAAAATTCTGAAAATACCTCACCCCAGCTTTCCATGTTTTGAGGAGTGCTGGTGATGCCACAGGGGTCCCAGTGCCGTTGGGTGTTCAAAACCCCTTGAAAATAGGTTCAAGCTTATACCAAGAGCACAGCGTTGTAGCATTTTGGGCGTCAAGGCCTTTTAGGCCATTAAAACCCACCCCAAGCAGAAAAAAGAAAATTCTGAAAATACCTCACCCCAGCTTTCCATGTTTTGAGGAGTGCTGGTGATGCCACGGGGGTCCCAGTGCCCTTGGGTGCTCAAAACCCCTTGAAAATAGGTTCAAGCCTATAGCAAGAGCACAGCTTGTAGCATTTTGGGCGTCAAGGACTTTTTAGGCCATTAAAACCCACCCCAAGCAGAAAAAAGAAAATTCTGAAAATACCTCACCCCAACTTTCCATGTTTTGAGGAGTGCTGGTGATGCCACGGGGGTCCCAGTGCCGTTGAGTGTTCAAAACCCCTTGAAAATAGGTTCAAGCCTATAGCAAGAGCACAGCTTGTAGCATTTTGGGCGTCAAGGACTTTTTAGGCCATTAAAACCCACCCCAAGCAGAAAAAAGAAAATTCTGAAAATACCTCACCCCAGCTTTCCATGTTTTGAGGAGTGCTGGTGATGCCACGGGGGTCCCAGTGCCCTTGGGTGCTCAAAACCCCTTGAAAATAGGTTCAAGCCTATAGCAAGAGCACAGCTTGTAGCATTTTGGGCGTCAAGGACTTTTTAGGCCATTAAAACCTAAGCTTCTGCAAAAAAAAAAAGAAAAAATGTAGGAAATCCCTCAGCCCAGCTTTCCATGCTTTGGGGGACGCTGGTGACATCACCGTGTGTTCCAGTAGAGTTGGATGCTCACAATTCCTTGAGAATGAATTCCAGCCTATAGTAAGAGAACGATCTTCTGAAATTTTTGCTATCAAGGCTTTTGAGCCATTAAAAACCAAGGATATGCAAAACTATTTTAGATAAATAACCTCCGGCCCAACTTTCCATGCTTCTGGAAGGTGCTGGTGATGCCACCGAGGTCCAAGTAGAGTTGGGTGTTCAAAATCTCATGAGAATGGGTTCCAGTCTATAGCAAGAACACAATCTTGGGAATTCCTGGGTGTTTAGGCCTTTTAAATCATAAAAAAAAAATCCTATACATAAAAAAAAATTAAAAAAGACCTCCTCCCAGTTTTCTATGCTTTGGGAGGTGCCAGTGACAACATCATGTGTCCCAGCAGAGTTGGGTGTTCAAAATCCCTTGAGAATGGATTCCAGCCCATAGTAGGAGCACGGTTTTGTGAAATTTCAGGTATTGAGACCTTTTAGGCCATTAAAAACCAAAATAAATAAATAAAAATACCTCTGCTCGGCTTTCCATGCTTTAGGGGGTCATGGTGACGGTACAGAGGTCTCAGTAGAGTTGGGTGCTCAACAGAATTTGAGAATGGGTTCCAGCCCATAGCAAGTGCACATTCTCCTGAAATGTCGAGCCTCAAGGCCGAGCTGTTTCCTACTTCAGCATTTTGAATTACTGACCTGGAACAAGTCTGAGGATTAGGAGGTCAAAGTGAGAAACTTGTGCCCTCCATCCTTCCAGGTCAGTGAATCCAAATATTGAAGCCACTGGATTGGCAAAGGTGATCTTCAAGATTCTCTTAGTACAGCGCCCTGGCACCATAGTTATGGCCCGTGGTGGGGTACTTAGAACCATTTGACCATCTTCTAGATTGGGCTCCTCCAACCTAATGACAGGTATATTGTGGACGATGGTGAAGACATGTTGCACCAGTTCATTGGTGGGATCCAGAAGATATCCCAATGTATTTCATGAGGAGAATGTAGAGATTGTGTAAGTATCTAAATGAATAAACAATGAAGTTGTCACCGTGTGGACATCTGTGGAGACCACGATTGATCACCTACAGCACACAATACATACCCAATGCTTGTAGACCAGCCCATGTACTTACCCCACCAAAGCTCCCAATCCGTGTCGTACTAATAAACAGCCACCTGATGACATTTTCGGAAGTGTCTTATTTCTGGTCTCTTCCAATCCCTACTCTGTACTCTGGGGGTTGTAGAGGCTGGTGGGAGGAACTCCGGAGAGCAATGGCAGACCGGAATCTCAACATTCTCAATGTCCGTTTCTGAAGAAGAGTCCCATCCTTGCATCATTTTATTGGAAGTTCCATTTAAGGCTGAAGTTGCCTCCATGGGTAAATATCCCGAGGTATGTTCCCACAACAGAGTCATACTCAGCAGCCAATCAGATAATCGGTGGAACTAATTATTGCTGAACAATTCCTGATGAGTGTGACCGATGTATGAGCTCTGCCGTGGCCCGTATGAGCTCTGCCGTGGCCCGTATGAGCTCTGCCATGTCCCGGATGAGCTCTACCACGACCCGTACGATGGATGGGAGCACTATGGATGTTGTGCAGCAGGATGGGGGGGGGACTGTTGGAGATTAAGCGACACTGTGGATGGTGGGGAGGTCACTGTTGAGGCTGGGGGCACTGTAGACCACTATGGGAGGTTGGGGTGCATTATGGGAGCTTTGTGTCACGGGGGGGTTCCTGGAGCAGACTTGGTGGCCCTGTAGAAGACGAGGTTTCTGGAGTAGGATGGGGAGCACTGTGGAAGGTTGGGGGCACTATGGATGTTGTGCAGCAGGATGGGGGGGGTTGTTGGAGATTAAGCGACACCGTGGGTGGTGGGGGGTCACTGTTGAGGCTGGGGGTACTGTAGACCACTATGGGAGGGTGGGAGATACTGTGGAGGCTGAGGGCCTTGGTGGGCACTGTGGGCCACTATGGGAGGTTGGGGTACACTATGGGATACACTGTCACTGTAGGGGAGATGGGGGTTAGGGGCCCTGCAGCAAACCTGGTGGCCCTGTAAGGGTTGAGGTTTCTGGGGGGAACTGGAGGCAACTGCGGGGGAATGGGGGTGGAGGGTCTCTCTAGGAGGCTTGTGATTTTGCAGGGGTTGGGGTGTTCTGGGAGACACTGTTGGAGGATGAGGGCACTATGGGAGGGCAAACTAGGAAGCACTGTAGGGAGTTGGGGGTCTGTGGGAGGTTGGGCAGCACTGTGGAGACTCGGGGCCCCTAGGGGCCACTATGGGAGGTTGGGTGGCACTAGAGGAACTGGGAGGTCTTGTGGCAGGTTAGGTATCTGCGTCTGGCTTGAGGCCCAGAAGGGGAGGCTGTGGCCCATCAGTGGGATCCGTTGCTGTAGAGAGAGGCCCCTCGAGGTCTCAATGGTCTCTCACATTCCTATCCATCATGGAGGAAATACGAGGAAGAATCCACAGAGCAGAGAAGACGAGATACGCATCAGATTCCAGCACACTGCATCGCACTGCTCATCCGAGCGGACGTGATGACGTCACACCTGAGCTCTCCCGACGCGTTTTGTCACAAGGGACGTCCTCCAGGGGCATAGGACTGCTGTGGGTGGAGAGCTCCTGTACTATGCAGAACCTCTGACTTTTATTGACTTTCCTGTCCCGCATACTTGCCCCAGGTCACTGACCCCAGCCAGGAAAGTAGTATTTTCAGACGGAATCAATGATGGCGGCCTCTGAATTACAGGCTTAATGAAGCGCCATTGCTGGACCTCTGAAGATGCTGGATGCCTGGCTGTGCGGGGTCACAGGAAGAAGCATGCTCACATGTATGAATCACACTCCATGCGTTTCCTACGCACATCCAGACGATGAGGGCCGGTTCACACTCCATGCGTTTCCTACGCACATCCAGACGATGAGGGCCGGTTCACCCTCCATGCGTTTCCTACGCACATCCAGACGATGAGGGCCGGATCACACTCCATGCATTTCCTACGCACATCCAGACGATGAGGGCCAGATCACACTCCATGTGTTTCAGTTGCTTTTTTCTGCATCCAAAACGCAGAGAAAGTCGGTGATCTGGTTATCAGCGCTTGCAGTTCCTGCACAGAAGAGTACTGGACGGCGGTAAAACGCATAAAAACCGCACTGGAACGCACATGTGCCTATACAGCCCTGGTTCACACCATAGAAACGCACTCCAGATGCATTGTGGATGCATTTCTGCATGCGTGTTTTTTGCGTATTCCAGTATGTTCTTAATGAGTTTTTAATATGTTCCGGTGCGATTTTGATGCTTTCCGATTCATTTTTCCCTTCTCCTTTTCTTGAATTTAAACAAAGACCTGGGCATTTTTCATGCGTTTTTGGTGCATTTTACCGCGTTCCAGTGCAGTTTTGTGCAGGAAAAATGCCGCTTGTTCTACTTTTTTTTCCTGCATCCGGAATGCACCGGAACTGCGAGCGCTGATGTGATCTGTCACACCGACCACCATATCACCGACTTTCTGTGCGTTTTGGATGCAGAAAAAAAGCAACTGAAACGCATGGAGTTTGAACCGGCCCTAAAACTGAAGAAAATGAGAAAAATGAACCGGAAAGCACCAAAAATGCGCATGGCAAAACGCATCCGGAATGCATCTAGACTGCGTATCTATGGTGTGAACCGGCCTGGAGAGTCAGTGAGTGAGGTCACCAGGACAGCGGGTGTCTGCCTTCGGGTGCCCTGTCACGGGTTCCCCACGTGCCACGCCCACAGCGACCGTCCGCCTTCGGGTGCCCTGTCACGGGTTCCCCACGCGCCACGCCCACAGCGACCGTCCGCCTTCGGGTGACCTGTCACGGGTTCCCCAGGTGCCACGCCCACAGCGACCGTCCGCCTTCGGGTGCCCTTTCACAGGTTCCCCACGTGCCACGCCCGCAGCGACTGTCCGCCTTCGGGTGCCCTGTCACGGGTTCCCCACGCGCCACGCCCACAGCGACTGTCCGCCTTTGGGTGCCCTGTCACAGGTTCCCCACGTGCCACGCCCACAGCGACTGTCCGCCTTCGGGTGCCCTTTCACAGGTTCCCCAGGTGCCACGCCCACAGCGACTGTCCGCCTTCAGATGACCTCTGACCCCCGACATTCTGACGGAAGAGTCGGGCGCGGGCCACGTGGAGGGTCCACAGCGGAATCTTCCATTCGTGGCGCCCGCACACTTAGAACGCGGTTCACTTTAAATCTGTGGTGTGTGGCGTCGCCCGGCGTATGTTCGCCTCCCGCGCAGTCACGTGCGTCTCACACTTCCCCAAAGCAGCGCTGTGATGACCTGCCAGGAGATGACGGCCGCGCTGACACCCATCCAGACGCACAGATGTTGGCCGCCTTCGCCGAGGAACTTGTTTACCAGAAGCTCTGAAAAGTGACAAAGAACTCGCAGTTCCCGTCGCAGAGAACTTTCCTTTCCTCTGATTGGACGCTGCGCACCCAGCGGCCTCCGTGGCACCGCCGCAACGCAGAACACGCGACCTGCTGATCGGAGAAAAGATTTAATAGAAAAGTAAAAAAAAAAATTTCTAATAAATATTGTAGATATGGATACATTGTATAGGAGCAGAGATTGGAGCATACGTCCGCCGTCATCCAGACCCCCCCCTGTCATCCAGACCCCCGCCGTCATCCAGACCCCCGCCGTCATCCAGACCCCCGCCGTCATCCAGACCTCCGCCGTCATCCAGACCTCCGCCGTCATCCAGACCCCCGCCGTCATCCAGACCTCCGCCGCCATCCAGACCCCCGCCGTCATCCAGACGTCTAATTGTAGGGATCCGGCTGATTGTGGGGATCCGGCTGATTGTAGGGATCCGGCTGACTGTGGGGATCCGGCTGATTGTAGCGATCCGGCTGCTTGTGGGGATCCGGCTGATTGTGGGGATCCGGCTGACTGTGGGGATCCGGCTGATTGTGGGGATCCGGTTGATTGTGGGGAACCGGCTGATTGTAGCAATCCGGCTGACTGTGGGGATCCGGCTGATTGTGGGGATCCGGCTGATTGTAGCGATCCGGCTGCTTGTGGGGAACCGGCTGATTGTAGCAATCCGGCTGACTGTGGGGATCCGGCTGACTGTGGGGATCCGGCTGATTGTGGGGATCCGGCTGATTGTAGCGATCCGGCTGACTGTGGGGATCCGGCTGACTGTGGGGATCCGGCTGATTGTGGGGATCCGGCTGATTGTAGGGATCCGGCTGATTGTAGGGATCCTACTACAACATACTGACGTATAATTTGCTGTTAGGGCTGATTTAAGCTGAGTGTCTGGATTGGAGGAGAAGTCGCAGGAGGGCGGAGTCCTGACCCCGGGATTTCTGAGGCCGAAGGATGGAGTGCGGTCACGTCTGCGATACGTTGTGGCAACCGGATTTCTATTTGTTAGGAAATGAGCGCAAAAATAGAAATCTGCTGCTTTGCGCATTAAATCGATGAAATATCTGCACAGAGCGATCGATGTCCTCGGCTGGTGACATACAGGAGCAGCAACAGCGCCACCTACAGATGAGAGAGAATGAACACATGAATGGATCGATCCATTGTTGTATCTTTTATATCTGCCTGAAGATCAGCTCTAATCTCCTGTGTATGGCTGCGTTCGCATCCGAGCAAAACCGCACTCTCCCGACACGCAGAGACACACGACTCTCCCGCAGAGGGGTAATGCCCCCCCCCCCCCCCCCCCACATCAGCAACTGCGTGCAATTCAGTGCAGCAAGAACAGTCGGGGACTTCTTTACCTGCATTACCTGCTGGTGGTGTAAGGGGGAACTCTGTGGACTCTGATGTAAGGGGGAACTCTGTGGACTCTGATGTAAAGGGGAACACTGCAGACTGTCGATGGTGTAAAAGGGAACTCTGATGATCACCAGAGCCCCCCTCTTCTTTACATCAGAGTCCACAGAGTTCTATTTTACAGTGCAAGGGGGAACTCTGCGGTCCCTGATGTAAGGAAGACTGCTGCAGACTCTGCTGTAAAGGGGAACTCTGATGTAAGGTGGTCACTGGTCACCTTATGTCAGAGTCTGCAGTGTTATCCTGTACAGCGTCTGATGTAAGAGGGGATGCTGCAGACTCTGATGTAAAGGGAAACTCTGATTTAAGGGGGTCTCTAGTCACCAGAGCTCCCCCTCCTTACACAGGAGTCCACAGAGTTCCCCTTTACATCAGTGTCCACAGAGTTCCCCCTTACATCAGAGTTCCCCCTTACATCAGAGTCCACAGAGTTCCCCTTTAAATCAGAGTTCCCCCTTACATCAGAGTCCACAGAGCTCCCCCTTACATCAGAGTCCACAGAGTTCTCCCTTACATCAGAGTCCACAGAGTTCCCCTTTAAATCAGAGTTCCCCCTTACATCAGAGTCCACAGAGTTCTCCCTTACATCAGAGTCCACAGAGTTCCCCTTACATCAGAGTCCACAGAGTTCCCCCTTACATCAGAGTCCACAGAGTTCCCCCTTACATCAGAGTCCACAGAATTCCCCCTTACATTACAGTCCACAGAGTTCCCCTTTTCATCAGAGTCCACGAGCTGGAACTCTGCAGACCCTGGTGTAAAGGGGAAAATTATGGACTCCAAAGTAAAGCGGAACGCTGATGTAAGGGGATCTCTTGTCACCAGAGCCCCTCCCCTCACACAAGAGTCCCCCCACAACATATTAAATGGTACAATCCCATTACTGGAAGCCTGATTTCACCTTTCAGCTGACACGTGGCCGCTCGGTATAAAGTCAGATGATCAGGAAACTGTTCCCATCACCAGCAATGAGCCAATTGTTTTGCAGTCCCGGCGAGTCTGTGAATTGTCCTCTTTGCCCCGACTCCGGTCTGCAGAGAATCGCGCTATTCGCCAATCATCGGCTCGCCTCCCAAACCGATACATTTGCGTCAATCCAAAAAATGTGGAATTTGCAGATTCTCTGGATTTGTGTTTCTTTTTTTCTCATCTGTTGGACTGTCGTGGTTCAGGAAACAGCGATTTTGTAGGAAGGACGCGCGAACGCTGCGGCAGGGTATTGGGGGCGGTCAGCGGCGGGAAAGCGGGAAACACGACAAAAAGCTGCAGATATTTCTACCTGAGGGTGACCTCCACCTAGAGCTCGATTGTAGGTGAGCTCGTGACCCGCCATTCCGCAAGGGTCGAAGGTGAAGGGTGGCAGGACGTTTCGCGGGGTCGAAGGTGAAGGGTGGCGGGACGTTTCGCGGGGTCGAAGGTGAAGGGTGGCAGGACGTTTCGCGGGCTCGAAGGTGAAGGGTGGCGGGACGTTTCGCGGGGTCGAAGGTGAAGGGTGGCGGGACGTTTAGCGGGGTCGAAGGTGAAGGGTGGCGGGACGTTTAGCGGTGTCGAAGGTGAAGGGTGGCGGGACGTTTCGCGGGGTCGAAGGTGAAGGGTGGCGGGACGTTTAGCGGGGTCGAAGGTCATGTGAAGCCTGAGGGGGAGGAGACCGGCGTCCTGATCGTTCATCGTGGTCTGTGTACTCATGTGGCGGGGTAATCCCCGGATATCACAGGAGGCACAATGATGGAGGAGCGGCTGGACATGAAACAATGCGCCTGAAATCGCACGCAGCGCCGATGGATTGCAAAGCATCGATCGTCCTCTCACGTCGGGAAAATGACAAATCGAAAGCCATTTACTGACGTGTGACAATTTCTGACAGAGCTGGAAGGTGCGCAGAGCCGCAGACGCTGCATTTAAAGGGTCAGAATTCGCCTGATCACCCATTAAAACTGGTTGCCGTGGGATACCACAGTCTATGGAATTCACTCAACACTGTTTTTGGAAAAAAAAAACTCCATAAAAACCGCGTAAAGCGCGGGCAAAACCGAACGTTATTAGCCACTTTCTCTCCAGGTCGAACGTTCTGCATTCCCAAGTATAGAGTGAACTATCACATTACGGCCACTAGATGGAGTATTTCATTGCAAGGATCATCAGCGCCATCTACTGGCCATATCGATGCACTTTCCTGATTTGTTCATGAATGAAGAACATTTGATCTGGAGAGAATATAGCTTACTAACATTCGATTTCTGCCCCCCCCCCCCCCCCCCAGTGTCGGCTGCATTGCTCTGCCTGATGGTGACAACGCTGAACCGTGACTGCGTAACGTGTGACGGCACGGCTGCTTGGAATCCCCCCCACAGGCGCAGCCCACTAGGAGGCGGTGGTCACCCTGTAACAGGACGTGACCTCCATGGCAGGATCACCAGGATGCAGGGACTGAACATGCTGACTGGGTCCGGACTCCTCTTCATTCCTCCTGCAGTGGTGTTCTCAGTCGATTGACCATCCACTGATTGGCAAGGAGGCAAGAATCCCGCCCTTTCCATAGGAACGGCTCCAATCAGAATGGAGAGATTTGGCAGGCTGGGCATGGAGGCGAGCGCCCACAACTGCAACATGTTAGGCACAGATGTGAGACTAGCAGGTGATCCCAGGCACCAGCCACATGTGGGAGGGGCTATCCAGTACATGTGGGAGGGGCTATCCAGTTACATGTGGGAGGGACTATCCAGTACATGTGGGGTGGGCTATCCAGTACATGTGGGAGGGGCTATCCAGTTACATGTGGGAGGGGCTATCCAGTACATGTGGGAGGGACTATCCAGTACATGTGGGGTGGGCTATCCAGTACATGTGGGAGGGGCTATCCAGTTACATGTGGGAGGGGCTATCCAGTTACCTGTGGGAGGGACTATCCAGTACATGTGGGGTGGGCTATCCAGTACATGTGGGAGGGGCTATCCAGTTACATGTGGGAGGGGCTATCCAGTACATGTGGGAGGGACTATCCAGTACATGTGGGGTGGGCTATCCAGTACATGTGGGAGGGGCTATCCAGTACATGTGGGAGGGGCTATCCAGTTGTGGTTCTGAGTTCTGGTCTGTTTTGCTGTCCGATGATTTCTTATCAGTTGGATTTGGAGGAAATTCACCTAAAATGAAGTTTTCTTATCGCTGATCTCGGCTCCGTGTAACCCGAGAGGTCGCACCGGTACACAGGAGGTACACAGGGGGTACACAGGAGGTACACAGGAGGTACACAGGGGGTACACAGGAGGTACACAGGGGGTACACAGGAGGTACACAAGAGGTACACAGGGGGTACACAGGAGGTACACAGGGGGTACACAGGAGGTACACAGGGGGTACACAAGAGGTACACAGGGGGTACACAGGAGGTACACAGGGGGTACACAGGGGGTACACAGGAGGTACACAGGGGGTACACAGGGGGTACACAGGAGGTACACAGGGGGTACACAAGAGGTACACAGGGGGTACAGGAGGTACACAGGAGGTACACAGGAGGTCACATAGGGGGTACACAGGGGGTACACAGGAGGTCACATAGGGGGTACACAGGGGGTACACAGGAGGTACACAGGGGGTACACAGGAGGTCACATAGGGGGTACACAGGAGGTACACAGGGGGTCACACTACAGGCCAGGTTGTCACGATATAACACAAGTAGTCACCCTGCAGCCCAAATCACATTACTGTAGCCACCTATCCCAGGCCGGTGGCATTGGTTGTCCTGCACACTCGGCATCATATACAGCACAGTTGGGCAGATCACCGGGTCCCCTGGGGGCCACACACACGCATTGCATACAATCTGCACCCAGAGAACACAGATGCTGATTGGTCGGTCGTCTGGAAATGTCTTGAAAGCTTCTTGTTGGTCATATATGTCCCGACACACCGAAATCTTCTCCGGAGCGATTTATTGGCGGCGTATAAATGTCTCAGAGTTACTGCAGAGTCTCCTTCACTGCGCCTTAGTGATCGTTAATGCGGCTGAAACCCCTCCCCCCGTACCTGCGCCAATCTCCTCCCGTACCTGCGCCAATCTCCCCCCGTACCTGCGCCAATCTCCCCCCGTACCTGCGCCAATCTCCTCCCGTACCTGCGCCAATCTCCCCCCGTACCTGCGCCAATCTCCTCCCGTACCTGCGCCAATCTCCTCCCGTACCTGCGCCAATCTCCCCCCGTACCTGCGCCAATCTTCCCCCGTACCTGCGCCAATCATCCCCTGTACCTGCGCCAATCTCCTCCCGTACCTCCGCCAATCTCCCCCCGTACCTGCGCCAATCTCCTCCCGTACCTGCGCCAATCACCCCCCGTACCTGCGCCAATCTCCTCCCGTACCTGCGCCAATCTCCCCCCGTACCTGCGCCAATCTTCCCCTGTACCTGCGCCAATCTCCTCCCGTACCTGCGCCAATCACCCCCCGTACCTGCGCCAATCTCCTCCCGTACCTGCGCCAATCTCCCCCCGTACCTGCGCCAATCTCCCCCCGTACCTGCGCCAATCTCCTCCCGTACCTGCGCCAATCTCCCCCCGTACCTGCGCCAATCTCCTCCCGTACCTGCGCCAATCTCCTCCCGTACCTGCGCCAATCTCCCCCCGTACCTGCGCCAATCTCCTCCCGTACCTGCGCCAATCTCCTCCCGTACCTGCGCCAATCTCCTCCCGTACCTCCGCCAATCTCCCCCCGTACCTGCGCCAATCTCCTCCCGTACCTGCGCCAATCACCCCCCGTACCTGCGCCAATCTCCTCCCGTACCTGCGCCAATCTCCCCCCGTACCTGCGCCAATCTTCCCCTGTACCTGCGCCAATCTCCTCCCGTACCTGCGCCAATCACCCCCCGTACCTGCGCCAATCTCCTCCCGTACCTGCGCCAATCTCCCCCCGTACCTGCGCCAATCTCCCCCCGTACCTGCGCCAATCTCCTCCCGTACCTGCGCCAATCTCCCCCCGTACCTGCGCCAATCTTCCCCTGTACCTGCGCCAATCTCCTCCCGTACCTGCCCTAATCTTCCCCGTACCTGCCCTAACCCCCCCCCGTACCTGCGCCAATCTCCTCCCGTACCTGCCCTAATCTCCCCCGTACCTGCCCTAATCTCCCCCCGTACCTGCGCCAATCTCCCCCCGTACCTGCGCCAATCTCCTCCTGTACCTCCGCCAATCTCCAACCGTACCTGCCCTAATCTCCCCCCGTACCTGCGCCAATCTCCCCCCGTACCTGCGCCAGTCTCCCCCCGTACCTGCGCCAATCTCCCCCCGTACCTGCGCCAATCTCCAACCGTACCTGCCCTAATCTCCCCCCGTACCTGCGCCAATCTCCCCCCGTACCTGCGCCAATCTCCCCCCATACCTCCGCCAATCTCCCCCCGTACCTGCCCTAATCTCCCCCTCCCCCCGTACCTGCGCCAATCTCCCCCCGTACCTGCGCCAATCTCCCCCCGTACCTGCCCTAATCTCCCCCTCCCCCCGTACCTGCGCCAATCTCCTCCCGTCCCTCCGCCAATCTCCAACCGTATCTGCCCTAATCTCCCCCGTACCTGCGCCAATCTCCCCCCATACCTCCGCCAATCTCCCCCCGTACCTGCCCTAATCTCCCCCTCCCCCCGTACCTGCGCCAATCTCCCCCTGTACCTGCGCCAATCTCCCCCCGTACCTGCCCTAATCTCCCCCTCCCCCCGTACCTGTGCCAATCTCCTCCCGTACCTGCGCCAATCTCCCCCCGTACCTGCGCCAATCTCCCCCCGTACCTGCGCCAATCTCCTCCCGTACCTGCGCCAATCTCCCCCCGTACCTGCGCCAATCTCTCCCCGTACCTCTGCCAATCTCCCCCCGTACCTGCCCTAATCTCCCACCCCCATACCTGCCCTAATCTCCCCCCGTACCTGCGCCAATCTTCCCCCGTACCTGCGCCAATCTCCTCCCGTACCTGCGCCAATCACCCCCCGTACCTGCGCCAATCTCCCCCGTACCTGCGCCAATCTCCTCCCGTACCTACGCCAATCACCCCCCGTACCTGCCTAATCTCCCTCCGTACCTACGCCAATCACCCCCCGTACCTGCCTAATCTCCCTCCGTACCTGCGCCAATCTCTCCCCGTACCTCCGCCAATCTCCCCCCGTACCTGCCCTAATCTCCCACCCCCATACCTGCCCTAATCTCCCCCCGTACCTGCGCCAATCTTCCCCCGTACCTGCGCCAATCTCCTCCCGTACCTGCGCCAATCACCCCCCGTACCTGCGCCAATCTCCCCCCGTACCTGCGCCAATCTCCTCCCGTACCTACGCCAATCACCCCCCGTACCTGCCTAATCTCCCTCCGTACCTCCGCCAATCACCCCCCGTACCTGCCTAATCTCCCTCCGTACCTCCGCCAATCTCCTCCCGTACCTGCGCCAATCTTCCCCCGTACCTGCGCCAATCTCCTCCCTTACCTGCGCCAATCACCCCCCGTACCTGCGCCAATCTCCCCCCGTACCTGCCTAATCTCCCTCCGTACCTCCGCCAATCTCCTCCCGTACCTGCGCCAATCTTCCCCCGTACCTGCGCCAATCTCCTCCCTTACCTGCGCCAATCACCCCCCGTACCTGCGCCAATCACCCCCCGTACCTGCCCTAATCTCCCTCCGTACCTGCGCCAATCTCCCTCCGTACCTCCGCCAATCTCCACCCGTACCTGCGCCAATCTCCCCCGTACCTGCGCCAATCTCCCCCCAAACCTGCGCCAATCTCCCCCCGTACCTGCCCTAATCTCCCCCTCCCCCCGTACCTGCACCAATCTCCCCCGTACCTGCACCAATCTCCCCCGTACCTGCGCCAATCTCCCCCCGTACCTGCCCTAATCTCCCCCTCCCCCCGTACCTGCGCCAATCTCCCCCCGTACCTGCGCCAATCTCCCCCCGTACCTGCGCCAATCTCCTCCCGTACCTGTGCCAATCTCCCCCCGTACCTGCGCCAATCTCCCCCCGGTACCTCCGCCAATCTCCCCCCCGTACCTGCCCTAATCTCCCCCCCCGTACCTGCCCTAATCTCCCCCCGTACCTGCGCCAATCTTCCCCCGTACCTGCGCCAATCTCCTCCCGTACCTGCCCTAATCTCCCCCGTACCTGCGCCAATCTCCCCCCGTACCTCCGCCAATCACCCCCCGTACCTGCGCCAATCTCCTCCCGTACCTGCGCCAATCACCCCCCGTACCTGCGCCAATCTCCCTCCGTACCTCCGCCAATCACCCCCCGTACCTGCGCCAATCTCCCTCCGTACCTGCGCCAATCTCCCCCGTACCTGGGCCAATCACCCCCCGTACCTGCGCCAATCTCCCCCGTACCTGCGCCAATCACCCCCCGTACCTGCCCTAATCTCCCACCCCCGTACCTGCCCTAATCTCCCCCCGTACCTGCGCCAATCTTCCCCCGTACCTGCGCCAATCTCCTCCCGTACCTGCGCCAATCACCCCCCGTACCTGCGCCAATCTCCCCCCGTACCTGCGCCAATCTCCTCCCTTACCTGCGCCAATCACCCCCCGTACCTGCGCCAATCTCCCCCCGTACCTGCGCCAATCTCCTCCCGTACCTGCGCCAATCACCCCCCGTACCTGCCTAATCTCCCTCCGTACCTCCGCCAATCACCCCCCGTACCTGCCCTAATCTCCCCCCGTACCTGCGCCAATCTCCCTCCGTACCTCCACCAATCTCCCCCCGTACCTGCGCCAATCTCCCCCGTACCTGCGCCAATCTCCCCCCAAACCTGCGCCAATCTCCCCCCGTACCTGCCCTAATCTCCCCCTCCCCCCGTACCTGCCCTAATCTCCCCCGTACCTGCACCAATCTCCCCCGTACCTGCGCCAATCTCCCCCCGTACCTGCCCTAATCTCCCCCTCCCCCCGTACCTGCCCTAATCTCCCCCGTACCTGCGCCAATCTCCCCCCGTACCTGCCCTAATCTCCCCCTCCCCCCGTACCTGCGCCAATCTCGCCCCGTACCTGCGCCAATCTCCCCCCGTACCTGCGCCAATCTCCCCCCGTACCTGCGCCAATCTCCTCCCGTACCTGCGCCAATCTCCCCCCGTACCTGCGCCAATCTCTCCCCGTACCTCCGCCAATATCCCCCCGGTACCTCCGCCAATCTCCCCCCCCGTACCTGCCCTAATCTCCCCCCGTACCTGCGCCAATCTTCCCCCGTCCCTGCGCCAATCTCCTCCCGTACCTGCCCTAATCTCCCCCCGTACCTGCGCCAATCTCCCCCCCCGTACCTCCGCCAATCACCCCCCGTACCTGCGCCAATCTCCTCCCGTACCTGCGCCAATCACCCCCCGTACCTGCCCTAATCTCCCCCCGTACCTGCGCCAATCACCCCCCGTACCTGCGCCAATCTCCCTCCGTACCTCCGCCAATCACCCCCCGTACCTGCGCCAATCTCCTCCCGTACCTGCGCCAATCACCCCCCGTACCTGCCCTAATCTCCCCCCGTACCTGCGCCAATCACCCCCCGTACCTGCCCTAATCTCCCTCCGTACCTGCGCCAATCTCCCCCCAAACCTGCGCCAATCTCCCCCCGTACCTGCCCTAATCTCCCCCTCCCCCCGTACCTGCGCCAATCTCCCCCCGTACCTGCCCTAATCTCCCCCGTACCTGCGCCAATCTCCCCCCGTACCTGCGCCAATCTCCCCCCATACCTCCGCCAATCTCCCCCCGTACCTGCCCTAATCTCCCCCTCCCCCCGTACCTGCGCCAATCTCCCCCCATACCTCCGCCAATCTCCCCCCGTACCTGCCCTAATCTCCCCCTCCCCCCGTACCTGCGCCAATCTCCTCCCGTACCTCCGCCAATCTCCAACCGTACCTGCCCTAATCTCCCCCGTACCTGCGCCAATCACCCCCAGTACCTGCGCCAATCTCCCCCCGTACCTGCGCCAATCTCCCCCCGTACCTGCCCTAATCTCCCCCTCCCCCCGTACCTGTGCCAATCTCCTCCCGTACCTGCCCTAATCTCCCCCTCCCCCCGTACCTGCGCCAATCTCCCCCCGTACCTGCGCCAATCTCCCCCGTACCTGCCCTAATCTCCCCCTCCCCCCGTACCTGTGCCAATCTCCTCCCGTACCTGCGCCAATCTCCCCCCGTACCTGCGCCAATCTCCCCCCGTACCTGCCCTAATCTCCCCCGTACCTGCGCCAATCTCCCCCCGTACCTGCGTTAATCTCCCCCGTACCTGCCCTAATCTCCCCCTCCCCCCGTACCTGCGCCAATCTCCCCCGTACCTGCGCCAATCTCCCCCGTACCTGCGCCAATCTCCCCCCATACCTCCGCCAATTTCCCCCCGTACCTCCCCTAATCTCCCCCTCCCCCCGTACCTGCGCCAATCTCCCCCCGTACCTGCCCTAATCTCCCCCGTACCTGCGCCAATCTCCCCCCGTACCTGCGCCAATCTCCCCCCGTACCCGCCCTAATCTCCCCCGTACCTGCGCCAATCTCCCCCCGAAATCTGCAAATCCACTGCAACCATCACACCTGAGCCCCCCCATCACATCAGTGGTCCCCCATCACACCTGAGCCCCCCCATCACATCGGAGGTCCCCCATCACACCTGAGCCCCCCCATCACACCTGAGTCCCCCCATCACATCTGGGGTCCCATCACATCAGAGTCCCCCCATCACATCAGAGCCTCCACCCCCCTGGCTGTGGGCTAAAATCTTCTAGTGGGCTGGATGTGGCCCCCAGGCCTAAGGCGATCGAATATTCGTGGATCAGCATTCCCGGAGTTTTCTGTTATATTCTCAGCAATTTTTGCTCCTGACAATGAAAGTCGGACAACAGCGATGGGGGATCTCCGTGTGTGTGGAGTCGTTCGTTTGTTCAGTCAGGAATCGCACTTTGTGGTCGATCGTATTTAAACTGATGATTTGGTTGTACAGCTGATCTGTCAGAATGGAGCTCCCTGATTGGACAGGACTGACACTTCTGGGGTCCCCACCATAGACGATCGTTGGTACGTTTTTCCAATCTGCCAGATGGAATCTGAAACAAAATCTGATAGTTTGTGGCATAAAAATTGTACAGAACCGGTCCCCCGCAGCAGAGAGAGACGCCCGGGTTTTCCCCGCCCCCAGCGACCTATTAGATTGTCAGCTCCTAGTGCTCAGTGCGTCTCTGGGCCCGGAGCGCTCGCCTTCCCGCGGGATAACGCGCTTCCAGACAAATGATGGTGATTGGAGCGCCGAGCGCGTCGCCCGCCGTTGTGGACTGTAAATCCGGGAAACATTTGCATACATCATTTATATGACGGCATTAAGCCGGGATTATGTCCCTCTGTATTCGCACAAAATCGCATTATCCCATTCCGTGTCACCGGCGTGTTTTATAACTGCGGCGGCCGAGATGGACGGCGACGCCGCGTGAAGACGGAGAGCGCTGCTAATCACCGCGCTTTAAAGGGAGATGACATTTCCGTGACGGGGAGACCACGGGGGCCCCGGAGAAACCAGCGACTTCCGTCACCTTCAGCACCGCACTCTCTAAACTCAGTCTCACTTCTCCAGCTGCATTTATTTCAGCTATGTGGTGCTGACGCATGAAATCCATCTGCATTCGTTCCCGCCCTAGAGGAGCTCTAAAGTCCAGCCCACAGCCAGGGGCGGACTGACCAATCGAGCACTCGGGCACTGCCCGAGGGCCCGGGCTCAGTATGGGGCCCCATGAAATGCCCCTGGTAGCTTTTATAGACTTTTTTGGGTGTGCTTTGAGTGTGGGGAGGACACAGGGGCCCCATGATCCCCTATTGCCCAGGGGCCCCATGAGTTGTCAGGCCTCCCCTGCCCACAGCTAAGATACATGCCTGAAGCAGCCAATGCTTGCTGGTGGGCAGAGACTCCAGCTCTTGGGGGGAGGTAATATCTTGCCACAGCCAGCCTTGTGCACCGTTCTGCAGATTTGCGTCAGATTGCGCCTGAACATTCGGACATCTTCTCACCAAATGCGACGTTGAAATCAATCACTTGAAGGAGCGCGAATATAAAGCTGAGCGATTTGACACGCAGCTCGCCTCTGCGACTTCATGACGTCAATGCAAGCTGCACCTGAAGTAGTGAAGTGATGGAGTCGGAGTCGCACCGAGTTGAACATTTCCAGTTCCGAGGATACGGTGCGACGTCTGCTAATCACCGCGCTTTAAAGGGAGATGACATTTCCGTGACGGGGAGACCACGGGGGCCCCGGAGAAAACAGCGACTTCCGTCTCCTTCAGCACCGGACTCTCTAAACTCAGTCTCACTTCTCCAGCTGCATTTATTTCAGCTATGTGGTGCTGACGCATGAAATCCATCTGCATTCGTTCCCGCCCTAGAGGAGCTCTAAAGTCCAGCCCACAGCTAAGATATGCGCCTGAAGCAGCCAATGCTTGCTGGAGGGCAGAGACTCCAGCTCTTGGGAGGAGGTAATATCCTGCCACAGCCAGCCTTGTGCACCGTTCTGCAGATTTGCGTCAGATTGCGGCTGAACATTCGGACATCTTCTTAGCCCAAATGCGACGTTGAAATCATACCAATTCACTGGAAGTCGAGCGATTTTAAAGCTGTGCGACTTCATGCTCAGATGTCAATGTAAGTCGCACCTGAAATTGCCAAAAATAGTGAAGTGAAGTCGGAGTCGCACCAATTTGAACATTTCCATTCCCAAGGATACAGTGCGACGTCTGCTGCGATTTGGAACTCTCAAATCGCATGACAAGTCGCCTTGGTGTGAAGCAGATGTCTTTGGATTGGACAGCCACTCTCAGGCCGCAGCTTCTGCAGATTTGCGTCAGAACATCTTCTTATCCCCGAATCGCACCAAATGCGATGTTGAAATCATGTTATGTCACTTGCAGTAGAGCGATTTTAAAGCCGCAGACCCGGAGCGTTCTGTACAGATGACAATGCAAGTCGCGCCTGAAATTGCCAAAAATAGCGCGGTGACGGAGTCGGAGTCGCACCGATTTGAACATTTCCATTACTGATGATAGATTGCGACGTTGGAACTTTCAAATCGCATGAAGCAGATGTCTTTGGATTGGACAGCCACGTGCATTCTCCAGCCAATAGGAGGAGAAGTCAATTCATCTACCGGCGCGGTTTGCGGCTGATGGAGATCGCAGGAGGTGGGAACAAAATGGCGCATGTTTAAAGCGAACGTGTATACGGCAAACCAACAGGTGCGATGTCATAGCGACCCTTCCATAACATACTACCATCTCCATCACCCCCCCCACCGGGATCATAGAGAAATGTCTGGAACGACCCCCCCACCGGGAACATATAGAAATGTCTGGTACGACCCCCCCTACCGGGATCATAGAGAAATGTCTGGTACGACCCCCCCACCGGGATCATAGAGAAATGTCTGGTACGACCCCCCCACCGGGATCATAGAGAAATGTCTGGTACGACCCCCCCCACCGGGATCATAGAGAAATGTCTGGTACGACCCCCCCACCGGGATCATAGAGAAATGTCTGGAACGACCCCCCCCCCACCGGGAACATATAGAAATGTCTGGAACGACCCCCCCCCACCGGGAACATATAGAAATGTCTGGAACGACCCCCCCCCCACCGGGAACATATAGAAATGTCTGGAACAACCCCCCCCCACCGGGAACATATAGAAATGTCTGGAACAACCCCCCCCCACCGGGAACATATAGAAATGTCTGGAACAATCCCCCCCACCGGTATCATAGAGAAATGTCTGGTACGACCCCCCCACCGGGATCATAGAGAAATGTCTGGAACGACCCCCCCCACCGGGAACATATAGAAATGTCTGGAACAACCCCCCCCCCACCGGGATCATAGAGAAATGTCTGGTACGACCCCCCGGGATCATAGAGAAATGTCTGGAACGACCCCCCCCCCCCACCGGGAACATAGAGAAATGTCTGGAACGACCCCCCCCCCCACCGGGAACATAGAGAAATGTCTGGAACGACCCCCCCCACCAGGAACATAGAGAAATGTCTGGAACAACCCCCCCACCGGGAACATAGAGAAATGTCTGGAACAGCCCCCCCCCACCGGAAACATAGAGAAATGTCTGGAACAACCCCCCCCCCCCACCGGGAACATAGAGAAATGTCTGGAACACCCCCCCCCCCACCAGGAACATAGAGAAATGTCTGGAACAACCCCCCCACCGGGAACATAGAGAAATGTCTGGTACGACCCCCCCACCGGGATCATAGAGAAATGTCTGGAACGACCCCCCCCCACCGGGAACATAGAGAAATGTCTGGAACGACCCCCCCCCCACCGGGAACATAGAGAAATGTCTGGAACGACCCCCCCCCCACCGGGAACATATAGAAATGTCTGGAACAACCCCCCCCCCACCGGGAACATAGAGAAATGTCTGGAACAACCCCCCCCCACCGGGAACATAGAGAAATGTCTGGAACAACCCCCCCCCCACCGGGAACATAGAGAAATGTCTGGAACAACCCCCCCCCCACCGGGAACATAGAGAAATGTCTGGAACACCCCCCCCCCACCCGGGAACATAGAGAAATGTCTGGAACAACCCCCCCCATCGGGATCATAGAGAAATGTCTGGTACGACCCCCCCCCACCAGGATCATAGAGAAATGTCTGGAACAACCCCCCCCCCACCGGGAACATATAGAAATGTCTGGAACAACCCCCCCCACCAGGATCATAGAGAAATGTCTGGAACAACCCCCCCCCCACCGGGAACATATAGAAATGTCTGGAACAACCCCCCCCCACCGGGATCATAGAGAAATGTCTGGAACGACCCCCCCCCACCGGGAACATATAGAAATGTCTGGAACAACCCCCCCCCCACCGGGATCATAGAGAAATGTCTGGTACGACCCCCCCCACCGGGATCATAGAGAAATGTCTGGAACGACCCCCCCACCGGGAACATATAGAAATGTCTGGAACAACCCCCCCCCCACCGGGATCATAGAGAAATGTCTGGTACGACCCCCCGGGATCATAGAGAAATGTCTGGTACGACCCCCCCACCGGGATCATAGAGAAATGTCTGGAACGACCCCCCCCCCCACCGGGAACATAGAGAAATGTCTGGAACAACCCCCCCACCGGGAACATAGAGAAATGTCTGGTACGACCCCCCCACCGGGATCATAGAGAAATGTCTGGAACGACCCCCCCCCCCACCGGGAACATAGAGAAATGTCTGGAACGACCCCCCCCCCCACCGGGAACATAGAGAAATGTCTGGAACGACCCCCCCCACCAGGAACATAGAGAAATGTCTGGAACAACCCCCCCACCGGGAACATAGAGAAATGTCTGGAACAGCCCCCCCCCACCGGAAACATAGAGAAATGTCTGGAACAACCCCCCCCCCCACCGGGAACATAGAGAAATGTCTGGAACACCCCCCCCCCCACCAGGAACATAGAGAAATGTCTGGAACAACCCCCCCACCGGGAACATAGAGAAATGTCTGGTACGACCCCCCACCGGGATCATAGAGAAATGTCTGGAACGACCCCCCCCCACCGGGAACATAGAGAAATGTCTGGAACGACCCCCCCCCCACCGGGAACATAGAGAAATGTCTGGAACGACCCCCCCCCCACCGGGAACATATAGAAATGTCTGGAACAACCCCCCCCCCACCGGGAACATAGAGAAATGTCTGGAACAACCCCCCCCCACCGGGAACATAGAGAAATGTCTGGAACAACCCCCCCCCCACCGGGAACATAGAGAAATGTCTGGAACAACCCCCCCCCCACCGGGAACATAGAGAAATGTCTGGAACACCCCCCCCCCACCCGGGAACATAGAGAAATGTCTGGAACAACCCCCCCCCATCGGGATCATAGAGAAATGTCTGGTACGACCCCCCCCCACTGGGATCATAGAGAACTGTCTGGTACGACCCCCCCCCCACCGGGATCATAGAGAAATGTCTGGTACGACCCCCCCCCCCACCGGGATCATAGAGAAATGTCTGATACGACCCCCCCCCCCACCGGGATCATAGAGAAATGTCTGGTACGACCCCCCCCCACCGGGATCATAGAGAAATGTCTGGTACGACCCCCCCCCCCACCGGGATCAGAGAGAAATGTCTGGTACGACCCCCCCCCACCGGGATCATAGAGAAATGTCTGGTACGACCCCCCCCCCCACCGGGATCATAGAGAAATGTCTGGTACGACCCCCCCCCCCACCGGGATCATAGAGAAACGTCTGGTACGACCCCCCACCGGGATCATAGAGAAATGTCTGGTACAACCCCCCCCCCCCCCCACCGGGATCATAGAGAAATGTCTGGTACAACCCCCCCCCCCCCACCGGGATCATAGAGAAATGTCTGGTACGACCCCCCCACCGGGATCATAGAGAAATGTCTGGAACAACCCCCCCCCCCCCACCGGGATCATAGAGAAATGTCTGGTAAAACCCCCTCCCACCGGGATCATAGAGAAATGTCTGGAACAACCCCCCCCCCCCCCACCGGGATCATAGAGAAATGTCTGGAACAACCCCCCCCCCACCGGGATCATAGAGAAATGTCTGGAACAACCCCCCCCCACCGGGATCATAGAGAAATGTCTGGTACGACCCCCCCCACCACCCCCCCCCATCCCTTTCACACAGGAACAGAGCTGAGGCTTTTAATCGCAGGCTGTGTGCTGGAGCTCCTCCCGTCACCTTTGTATCTCTTGGTGTCAGAAGTGACTCATGTGGCTAGCAGAGGAAGGAGGCAGCAGACAGGAATGACACTCAGTGCTCTGGACTGGGACAAGGACACACTACAGAGGGATCGGCTTTGGTCACATTTCAGCCACTTAGAATACATGTTAAAAAACAACAACAACAACAACAACAACAAACAA
>NW_028321428.1:0-36216 GCF_062004578.1 Staurois parvus
GGCGGGTCTGATCGACATTTGATTATGGAAACGCAAGGCCAGGACATCGCAGTCCCTGCAATCCAAAAAGGAGGGATTGCTGAGGAATTCTGCTATGATTTTCAATAACTGCTTTGTAAGGCAAAAAAAGAAATATATCCATCTATAGATACACTATATTGCCAAAGTATTGGCCCCGCCCTCCCAATTATTGGATTCAGGTGTTCCAATCCCCTCCATATCATGTGATTCAGGTGTTCCAATCCCCTCCAAATCATTGGATTCAGGTGTTCCAATCCCCTCCATATCATGTGATTCAGGTGTTCCAATCCCCTCCATATCATGTGATTCAGGTGTTCCAATCCCCTCCATATCATGTGATACAGGTGTTCCAATCCCCTCCATATCATGTGATTCAGGTGTTCCAGTCCCCTCCCAGTCATGTGATTCAGGTGTTCCAATCCCCTCCCAATCATGTGATTCAGGTGCTCCAATCCCCTCCCAATCATGTGATTCAGGTGTTCCAATCCCCTCCATATCATGTGATTCAGGTGCTCCAATCCCCTCCATATCATGTGATTCAGGTGCTCCAATCCCCTCCATATCGTGATTCAGGTGCTCCAATCCCCTCCCAATCATGTGATTCGGGTGCTCCAATCCCCTCCCAATCATGTGATTCGGGTGCTCCAATCCCCTCCCAATCATGTGATTCGGGTGCTCCAATCCCCTCCCAATCATGGGATTCGGGTGCTCCAATCCCCTCCCAATCATGGGATTCGGGTGCTCCAATCCCCTCCCAATCATGGGATTCGGGTGCTCCAATCCCCTCCCAATCATGGGATTCGGGTGCTCCAATCCCCTCCCAATCATGGGATTCGGGTGCTCCAATCCCCTCCCAATCATGGGATTCGGGTGCTCCAATCCCCTCCCAATCATGGGATTCGGGTGCTCCAATCCCCTCCCAATCATGGGATTCGGGTGCTCCAATCCCCTCCCAATCATGGGATTCGGGTGCTCCAATCCCCTCCCAATCATGGGATTCGGGTGCTCCAATCCCCTCCCAATCATGGGATTCGGGTGCTCCAATCCCCTCCCAATCATGGGATTCGGGTGCTCCAATCCCCTCCCAATCATGGGATTCGGGTGCTCCAATCCCCTCCCAATCATGGGATTCGGGTGCTCCAATCCCCTCCCAATCATGGGATTCGGGTGCTCCAATCCCCTCCCAATCATGGGATTCGGGTGCTCCAATCCCCTCCCAATCATGGGATTCGGGTGCTCCAATCCCCTCCCAATCATGGGATTCGGGTGCTCCAATCCCCTCCCAATCATGGGATTCGGGTGCTCCAATCCCCTCCCAATCATGGGATTCGGGTGCTCCAATCCCCTCCCAATCATGGGATTCGGGTGCTCCAATCCCCTCCCAATCATGGGATTCGGGTGCTCCAATCCCCTCCCAATCATGGGATTCGGGTGCTCCAATCCCCTCCCAATCATGGGATTCGGGTGCTCCAATCCCCTCCCAATCATGGGATTCGGGTGCTCCAATCCCCTCCCAATCATGGGATTCGGGTGCTCCAATCCCCTCCCAATCATGGGATTCGGGTGCTCCAATCCCCTCCCAATCATGGGATTCGGGTGCTCCAATCCCCTCCCAATCATGGGATTCGGGTGCTCCAATCCCCTCCATATCATGGGATTCGGGTGCTCCAATCCCCTCCATATCATGGGATTCGGGTGCTCCAATCCCCTCCATATCATGGGATTCGGGTGCTCCAATCCCCTCCATATCATGGGATTCGGGTGCTCCAATCCCCTCCATATCATGGGATTCGGGTGCTCCAATCCCCTCCATATCATTTGATTCAGGTGTTCCAATCCCCTCCATGGACACAGGTGTATACAATCATCCCCTAGACATGCAGACGGCTTCTACAAACATTGGTGAAAGAATGGGTCGCTCTCAGGAGCTCAGTGACTCCAAGTGTGGTCCCGTGATAGGTTGCCACCTGGGCAATAAGTCCATCTGTGACATTTCCTGGCTACTAAATATTCCACGCTCAACTGTTAGTGGGATTATAACAAAGTGGAAGCAACTGGGAACAACAGCAACTCAGCCACCAAGTGGTAGGCCACGTCACATGACAGGGCGGGGTCAGCGCATGCTGAAGCGCACAGTGCGCAGAAGTCGCCAACTGTCTGCAGAGTCAATAGCTAAAGACCTCCAAGCTTGGTGTGGCCTTCAGATGAGCCCAACAACAGTGCGTAGAGAGCTTCATGGAATGGGTTTCCATGGCCGAGCAGCTGCATCCAAGCCTTCCATCACCAAGTGCAATGCAAAGCGTCGGATGCCGTGGTGTAAAGCACGCCGCCACTGGACTGCTTGCTATGAGGACACCCGGTGGTAGGGAGGGGCCAGGAGCACTGGTGGGGGACCTGAGAAGTGGAGGATCCGGGCTGCTCTGTGCAATACCACTGCACAGAGCAGGTAAGTTTAACATGTTTGTTACATTTTTGTTTTTTTTTTAAAAACAAGACTTTAGTATCAATTTAAAGTGTTACTAAAGGCTTTTTTTAAAAAAAATTAATATAACAAATATGTTCTGCTCACCTGTTCTGTTCAGTGGTATTGCATAGCGTGGCCCCGATCCTCCTCTTCTTGGGTCCCCAACTGGTAATCCTAGCTCCTAATGTTCTATGCGTGTCTCCACAGCAAGCCATTTGCTAGGGGACAAATGCTGCGTGCTCGCTCCCGACCTGTGTGTCTAGAAAGCCGCACTCCATAGACACAGCAGGACATAGCCCCCCCCCCCCTTCACCACACTTGATTGACAGCAGCATGAGCCAATGGCTCCTGCTGCTGTTGGAGTCCCTGTGTGAAGGGGAAGTGAGGGGAGAAGAGATGCAGCCGTGCACAGCGCTGTTCTCTTCTTCCCCTTCACACAGGGAAGGGGGAGCAAAGGGAACTTAAACTTTTTCAACTTAATGCAAGCAATGCATTAAGGTAAACCATTTTTTTTTTTAGGTTTAGTATCACTTTAAAGGGCCATTTAACACAGACTATGAAAAAACTCTCATTACATGCTATATAACAGCATGTGCATACTCGCAAAGCCGCTAAAGCATTCTTTTTGTGTTGAGTGAAATATATGCGCTTGATCTTGCCTTCAGCTGTCCCTCCCATCTTTTCTATGCCCCCATTGCAGGCTGAGGTTGTGTAGACTATCTGGTGTCCTCTACTGAGCATGCTCCAATTTCAGTTCCCTTCTGAGCTCTTCCTTTCCTCCTTTTTCTTATCTAAAGTTGCATATGTGAGTGAATATGCAGTGGTAAATGACACTACCCCCCTCCCTCCCCATCCCATATCTTCCTTTCACTAAACAAGATGTGTAGACTATCTGGTGTCCTCTACTGAGCATGCCCCAATTTCAGTTCCCTTCTGAACGTTTCCTTTTCCTCCTTTTTCTGATCTAGAGTCGCACATGTGGGTGAATATGCAGTGGTAAATGACACTACCCCCCCCCAATCCTTCATTTTCCTTTCGCTAAACACTATGTGTAGACCAGGGGTCTGCAACCTTTAAGACATAAAGAGCCACTTGGACCCGTTTCCGAAGGGAAAAAAAAGACTGGGAGCCGCAAAACCATTGCAACATTTATAACAAATCCGACACTGCATATATTGCAAAAAGCACTCTGGTCATGAAGGGGGTTTAAGGGCCCAGTAAGCAAAGGGTTAATCAGGGCCACAGTGTATCTTCATAATCACAATCATAGCCTTAGGTCAGTGGTGGGCAACCTTTTTTTTCAACTGAGCCAAATCTCGCCAAAACCACGATTGAAATTTATTTTGACAGCCACATTTTTAAAACTGAAAATACATCCCCCATATAGTAATTCATCCCCCATAGTAATTCATCCCCCATATAGTAATTCATCCCCCATATAGTAATTCATCCCCCATATAGTAATTCATCCCCCATATAGTAATTCATCCCCCATAGTAATTCATCCCCCACATAGTAATTCATCCCCCATATAGTAATTCATCCCCCATATAGTAATTCATCCCCCATATAGTAATTCTTCCCCCATATAGTAATTCATCCCCCATATAGTAATTCATCCCCCATATAGTAATTCATCCCCCATATAGTAATTCATCCCCCATATAGTAATTCATCCCCCATATAGTAATTCATCCCCCATATAGTAAAATCTTCCCCCATAGTAATTCATCCCCCATATAGTAATTCTTCCCCCATAGTAATTCATCCCCCATATAGTAATTCATCCCCCATATTGTCTCAATTCACTTACCTTTGCTCCGCGCGTTCCTCTCGCTGTGTTCCCGCGCCGTTCTGGTCTTCAGGGCGGACTGAGAGAGGAGTTCGTCACTCTGCCCCGCCTACATCCTGGCTGCCCCACCTACATCCTGACAGCCAATGTTCCACACTCCGCGGGCCGGATTTCTGAGGAGGGAGGGGAGCGGGCGCCCGGCACACAGAAGAGCCGCATGTGGCTCGCGATCTGCGGCTTGCCGACCACCTGGTGGGCAGTGTGCTCCGGAGCCGCAGCAAAGATGAAAAAGAGCCGCATGCGGCTCTGGAGCCGCGGGTTGCCGACACCCGGTGTAGACTATCTGGTGTCCTCTACTGAGCATGCTCCAATTTCAGTTCCTTTCTGAGCTCTTCCTTTCCTCCTTTTTCTGATCTAGAGTCACACGTGGGTGAATACGCAGTGGTAAATGACACTGCACCCCCCGCATCCCATATCTTCCTTTCGCTAAACACTGTGTGTAGACTATCTGGAGTCCTCTACTAAGCATGCTCCAATTTCAGTTCCCTTCTGAGCTCTTCCTTTTCCTCCTTTTTCTGATCTAGAGTCACACGTGGGTGAATACGCAGTGGTAAATGACACTACCCCCCCCCCCCATCCCATATCTTCCTTTCACTAAAAAAGATGTGTAGACTATCTGGTGTCCTCTACTGAGCATGCTCCAATTTCAGTTCCCTTCTGAGCTCTTCCTTTCCTCTTTTTCTTATCTAGAGTCGCATATGTGGGTGAATACGCAGTAGTAAATGACACTTACCCCCCCCATCCATTATCTTCCTTTCGCTAAACACTATGTGTAGACTATCTGGTGTCCTCTACTGAGCATGCTCCAATTTCAGTTCCCTTCTGAGTTCTGAGCCCTTCCTTTCCTCCTATTTTCCCATCTAGAGTTGCATATGTGGGTGAATACGCAGTGGTAAATGACACTACCCCCCCCCCATCCCATATCTTCCTTTCGCTAAACACTATGTGTAGAGTTTCTGGTGTCCTCTACTGAGCATGCTCCAATTTCAGTTCCTTTCTGAGCTCTTCCTTTCCTCCTTTTCTTATCTAGAGTCGCATATGTGGGTGAATACGCAGTGGTAAATGACACTACCCCCCCCCCTCCCTCCCCATCCCATATCTTCCTTTCACTAAACATGTGTAGACTATCTGGTGTCCTCTACTGAGCATGCTCCAATTTCAGTTCCCTTCTGAACTCTTCCTTTCCTCCTTTTTTCTTATCTAGAGTTGCATATGTGGGTGAATACGCAGTAGTAAATGACACTACCCCCCCTCCCCTCCCCATCCCATATCTTCCTTTCACTAAACACTATGTGTAGACTATCTGGTGTCCTCTACTGAGCATGCTCCAATTTCAGTTCCCCTTCTGAGCTCTTCCTTTCCTCCTTTTTTCTTATCTAGAGTGTCATATGTGGGTGCATACACAGTGGTAAATGACACTACCCCCCCCCCCATCCCATATCTTCCTTTAGCTAAACACTATGGGGGCAGTAAGGCCTTGTATGTGTTGACCCAGAGTATGGATGGATGGATGGACTAGGCTTTTCATGGGACCTTCCAGACCAGTTGTAAAGTAATTGTGACTTGCGTTAGTAGATTTCCTCCTGCCAAGTCTAATTCCAGTCCTTGAGTTCATTCCGGTCTCCATGGAATCGGTTAATCAGTTATCAGTTCAGATACAGTATGGCTGCCGGTCACACGACAGCGGCTACTTCCTTCTCCCAGCCAATCTGCTGACTGCCGCCTGACTGTTCTAATGTTCTGCTTTGCCGGAGGATATGTTCTGGTTGGTTTGATCATTATGTATGGTGGATATGGTTGCTCCTCCAGAGAAAAGTTTTTTTGCAGCAGAGCTGAGGACAGGGAAGAACTTGTCCATTTTTCTACATTCAATAATGCTCGGCATTCACGGCCTGCTATGGGTTCCTCCTCGAAGAAAGCTGTCGCTGCAGGGCGTTACAGACTGGAACAAATTGTCTCATTTCTTCTGTTCGATAATGCTCAGCACGTGGCTTGTTCTGACATCGTAAGTTGCTGAAGGCTTTCTAGGTTTTCCACAGGCAGCTGTTTCGGATTCTAGTGTTCAGACTACTCATCTAGTATTTATAAATATAAATTACATCACCGATCTTGTCTCCAAATATCACCCAAACCGTCCTCTCCGCTCCTCGCTCGACCTCCTGCTCTCTAGCTCCCTTGTCTCCTCCTCCCATGCTCGTCTTCAGGACTTCTCCAGAGCTTCCCCCGTCCTCTGGAACTCTCTACCCCAATCTATCAGACTATCGCCTACTCTGCTCACTTTTAGGCGATCTCTGAAAACCTCTCTCTTCAGGGAAGCCTATCCTGCCCTCAGCTAATAATGGAATCTTCTACTCTTCCAACCAGTCCATCCCCCACAGGTATTACCTTTTGTACCACTAGCCCCTCCCTCTTAGATTGTAAGCTCCCAGGATCAGGGCCCTCCTATCCCTCTTGTATTGAACTGTATTGTTGCTGTATTGTCTCCTGTTATATTGTAAAGCGCTGAGCAAACTGTTGGCGCCATAAATCCTGTATAATAATAATCATTTTTTTGTCTTCAGCCTCGTTCACATGAGGCGAGTTACAGCGTATACCCATGTGAGGGCCGTGTTTACCTGCACAGTGTTACAGTCCCCATTCATGTCTGTGTCTGTGCAGCTGCTGCATCCCAACTGAAACGGTCGCTGTTCCCAATTTGACTTCCGTTCACGTGCACCGTCCTGAACGCACATTGTTCAGGGCCGTGCACCCTCATGGATTCCTAGATTGTAAGCTCCAAGGAGCAGGGCCCTCAATCCCCTCATGTATCGCATTGTATTGGTATTGTTCTGTCACATGTTCTGTCCCCCTTTGTAATGTACAGCGCTGAGCCAACTATCGGCGCTTTATAAATCCTGTATAATAATAATGGATGTCAAATTGGGAACAGTAACTGTGTCTGTGCAGCCGCTGTGTCCCAATTGACGTGAATGGGACTGCCTACACAGGGATGCTCCGAACAGCTGTGCATCCCCATGCAGGCAAACGTGGCACCCTGTGTGAATGAGGACCGGTTCGCACCACAGAAATGCAGTCCGGGTGTGTTTCTGTACGCTTGTTTTTTTTTTTATGCTTTTTTTTTTTCTTCATCTTCCTTTTACAACCACTTTCAGTCTTTTTTTACTTTTCATGTGTTCTATGCATGAAGGTAAAAAAAACAACTATGATAAATGTGATTCTTGTGAGCTACTACGGTGTATTCTATCAATAAAAAATATATTAAAAAATTCGGTTGGTTAATATAATTCCACCAAAAAAAATGAAATTAAATAAACTGAGTGGAGTAAATACAATAAATTAAATAAACTGGTGCATGAAATATGTTGCGCTCCACTGACAATAAAGATGTGAAATATATAAAAATACATAAATAATAATAAATGAAACGGAGATATTATAATGTGTGTGTGTGTATATGTATGTAAAGTGTGTATATGTATGTGTGTGTATATGTGTATGTATGTGTATATATATATATATATATATATATATATATATATATATATATATATATATATACACTTTACATACATACATACATACACACATTAAAAAAAATATATATATATACATACATACCTACATACACATTAAATATATATATGTGTGTGTGTGTGTATATATATAAATGGTGTAAAATATATATATATATATATATATATATATATATATTTAATATGTATATATTATGTATGTGTGTATATATGTGTGTGTGCATTAACCACTTGCCTACCAGGCACTTATACCCCCTTATTTACCAGGCCAATTTTCAGCTTTCAGCGCTGCCGCACTTTGATTGACAATTGCGCGGTCATGCAACATTGTACCCATATGAAATTTTGATCATTTTTTTCTCACAAATAGAGCTGTCTTTTGGTGCCACTGGGCGCTTTACTTTTTGCGCTATAAATAAAAAAAGTGCAAAAAATTTGAAAAAAAAAAAGTTTCTTTGTTTCTATTATAAAATTTTTCAAACAGGTATTTTTTCTCCTTCACTGATGTGCGTTGATGAGGCAGCACTGATGGGCACTGATAGGCAGCACTGATGGGCACTGATGGGCACTGATAGGCAGTACTAATGAGGTGGCACGGATAGGCGGCACTGATAGACAGCACTAATGAGGTGTCACGGATAGGCGGCACTAATATGCAGCACTGATAGGTGACACTGATGATGGGTACTGATAGGCAGCAATAAAGGGCACTGATAGGCAGTACTAATGAGGTGGCACGGATAGGCGGCACTAATATGCAGCGCTGATAGGCGGCACTGATGATGGGTACTGATAGACGGCACTGACTGGCATCACTGCTGGGCACTGACTGGCAGCACTGACTGGCACAACCCCTGGGCACTGACTGGTGACACTGACTGGCAGCACTGCTGGGCTGCACTGGTGGGTGGGCACAGGTGGGTGGCACTTCTGGGCACAGGTGGGTGGCACTTCTGGGCACAGGTAGGTGGCACTTCTGGGCACAGGTAGGTGGCACTGCAGAGTGGCACAGGTGGGTGCACTGCTGGGCACAGGTGGGTGATCTGCTGGGCACAGGTGGGCGGAGCTAGTGGGCGCACTGCTGGGCACAGGTGGGCGGAACTTGCGGGTGGCACTGCTGGGCACCGATCATCAGGGCACTGATCATCAGTGCCCTGATGATCGGTGCAGATCCCCGCTCTGACAACTGCCGGTTCTCGGCAGTACTTTCCTCACGATCTGACAGCGTGAGGAAAGTGCAGCCGAGAACCGGCACTTGCATTTCCCTCTGATCAGCGTGTCATTGGACACCGCTGATCAGGTGGTAAAAGGCCGCTGTGATTGGCCTTTTACCACATCACGTGATCAGCTGTGTCCGTAGGACACAGCGATCATGGAGATCGCCGGGTGCGCGCCCCCTGAGGCGCGCAGGAGAGCGCGTTCTGGGGGGACGTCATATGACGTCCACTCAGAACTGGCCGGCCGCAGTGCAGCCATCATTCGGCTATCTGCGGTCGGCAGCTAGTTAAATAAATGTAATAAAGTGAGTGAGTCCAACATTAATTCAGCAGCATGATGTTACAATCATGCTGATGCTGCGTGTCTTTGAATAATCCGTGACTTAGATGTGTCTTTAAATGGTGTAATAAAAATAAGTAACGTGTAGTCCACCAATCTTTCAATTATGCGCTCCTTCACCAGTTGTGCGCTCACCTGATATATATGACCAAACCGTTCAGTGAGGTCAAAAAAACTTGTGTCTGACGTCACGATGCTTAAAGGCAAGTATATTGAGGTGTGGCGAACACATTGAGGATCCTGTATTTTTGTATAAAACGATTTTAATTCATATTTCATGTGAGTGCACTACTTCTTTTTAAAATATTTCTTAAACAAATGATCAGGCACTATGTTCTGTTTTTTAAATGACATGGTACCTATGCATATGGAGAGAAAAATATAAAGGGAGTGAAGAGACCCCCTGGTGGGAAGAGGGATAACTCCATCCATCCATCCATCCGCCTCTAGGAAATAGGTCTCTAGGAAGTAGCAAGATCCCCTGCTGGGAAAAGGGAAACATTCCATTCATCCATCCAGGAAACAGGGATACATTCATCTACTCACCTCTTCAGGGAAGCCTATCCTGCCCTCAGCTAATAACTGAATCTTCTACTCCTCCTACCAGTCCATCCCCCACAGTTACTACCTTTTGTACCACTAGCCCCTCCCTCTTAGATTGTAAGCTCCCAGGATCAGGGCCCTCCTATCCCTCTTGTATTGAACTGTATTGTTGCTGTATTGTCTCCCGTTATATTGTAAAGCGCTGAGCAAACTGTTGGCGCCATAAATCCTGTATAATAATAATATATAAATCCTGTATAATAATAATAATAGTAATCTGAGTCCAATTAAAGGGACACAAGCTTTTTTGACCTCACTGAACGGTTTGGTCATATATATCAGGTGAGCGCACAACTGGTGAAGGAGCGCATAATTGAAAGATTGGTGGACTATACGTTATTTATTTTTATTACACCATTTAAAGACACATCTAAGTCACGGATTATTCAAAGACACGCATGCAGCATCAGCATGATTGTAACATATATATATATATGTGTGTGTGTATATATGTGTGTGTGTGTGTGTGTGTATATGTGTGTGTATATATATGTATGTGTGTGTGTGTATATGTATATAAAATGTATGTGTGTGTATATGTATGTATATATGTATGTGTGTGTGTATATGTATGTGTGTGTGTGTGTGTGTGTATATGTATGTATGTGTGTGTGTGTATATGTATGTGTGTGTGTATATGTACATTAAAAAATGAAGTATATGTGAACCCTCACCTTGTAAAACAACCCATTCAGTTTAAAATAGAAATTATTTGTATATAGATTATAAATACCTATTTTCATGTGATCACATACTGTCTTCTCAGTTGCTTACAGAGCTGGGGAAGGAGAAACAGCAGGGGTGGTGTCAGGACAAGTCTGGTCATCGGAGGAGAGCAGCACAGTTAGGGAACTGACCACGCTGTGCTCTCATGCCTAGTGTGGTCAGTTTTTAATAGGAAAGCAGAAACGCCAGGGATTTCACATAAAGGAAGCAATACAAAGAGAACAGGAAACTTCTTCATACAAGTACAGCAGGCACAGATCAGGAATAGAAAATGTTGGGTTTACATATTTAACCCCTTGGCGCCGGCGCCTCCCGACCCTTTAAGGGTTTCAGAAGCCGAGGGGCGGGGTTTTAGGGTCATGTGACTGCCGTGATTCGCCGTCACAGTGGTCACATGATCGGGAAAGGTCCCGATCGAAAGTGGAAATCGGGACCTTTCCGTGAGTACCGGACACGTATGCTGGGAGCGCGCTCTCAGCACATACGTTTTTATTAACTGCACGCAAATGTGCGGCCGTTCGGCGTCAAGGCCCAGATGCCAGGAGCCCGCATATTTGTGTGCGGCCGGCGCCAAGAGGTTAAGGCCCTGTTCACACTTCTGTTGATCTGTTGCAGTGTAATGAAATCACGTCATTCTTTGTGGTGTGATTGCAACAATGTACAGTGTGATATATATATATATATATATATATATATATATATATATATATATATATATATATATATATATATTATTTTTTTTTTTTTTTTTTTTTTTTTTCTTTTTCCGCTGCACTTGCTTCTTTTGCTGCAGCAATACTGCATCTTTGCCCTATAGACTTCAATGGGAGCGCATAAAAGACGCATGTAAATGCCTATTTGGCAATCGATCTTCTACCCCCCCAAAAAGCGCACCGAAACTCACACGATTGTGCAGCAACACTAGCGCGAGCCTAGGCTAGAGTCCTGCCGAATAGCAGTTGACTGGGTCAGAGAAGCCTCTCCCGCGAAGCTCGCTTTGTTTTTGTTGGTGTGTCATCCGCTTCGATATGTTCTGTATGTGTTGTCAGAATAGTTCTTTAAGGAGCTCACCGCAGCACGTGTGCACAGAGCAAAGATCGCTCTTCAGTGCAGTTTGTAAACATGTTTTTCTAGGAACGTGTCGTAAAGTATTCTGTATTCTAAGAAGGAAACTGACTCTGGGCACACGAGCTCCGGGTACAGCACTGTGCTGACTTCTGCAGGGAACGGATCGGCTGGCATTTCAAGAATGGTATGTTTGCCTTTCCCACTCCGGGATCTCTCTTCATATGGCAATTCATTTTAAAATAAGCAGCTGAGCGTGGTTGTAGTGTGTACGCAGCTGGCAAGTGTAAGGCGACGGTGTTCACAAGACGGGAGCGTTACTTGCACCGCGATTTTTAACTCCTCAATACAATGGTGATTTTAAAGGTTTTTTTTTTTTTCTTTTCCAATTTACTCTTTACCCTCTTCTTCGATTACTTTTTTTTTTTTTTTTATTTTTGTTTTTTTATATTTGTTTTGTTTTTTATATTTGTTTTTTTATATTTGTTTTTTTTATATTTTATTTTTATATTTATTGTTTTTTTTTGTTTTTTTATTATTTGTTTTTATTATATTTGTTTTTTTAGTTTTAGATTTGTTTTTTTTATTTTTAGATTTGTTTATTTTATTTTTGTTTTTTTAGATTTGTTTTTTTTTATATTTTATTTTTATTTTTTTATTTTTATTTTATGTGTTTTTTTATATTTGTTTTTTTATATTTTATTTTTATTTTGTTTTTTTTTTGTTTTTTTTTTTTTGTTTTTTTTATTATTTGTTTTTTTTATTATTTGTTTTTGTTATATTTGTTTTTGTTATATTTGTTTTTGTTATATTTGTTTTTGTTATATTTGTTTTTGTTATATTTTTATATTTTATTTTTATATTTTATTTTTATATTTGTTTTTTATTTGTTTTTTTTATATTTTATTTTTATTTTTTTGTTTTTATTTAGTCTTTTACAGATTTTCAATAAAAATATTGAAATCTAAAGATTGTAAGCTCCCAGGATCAGGGCCCTCCTAACCCTCTTGTATTGAACTGTATTGTTGCTGTATTGTCTCCCGTTATGTTGTAAAGTGCTGAGCAAACTTTTGGTGCCATAAATCCTGTATAATAATAATAAAGGCTTTTTTTAAAAATTTTTTTATATATATATATATATATATCTACTTGACCTCCCGAAGGTTTTACCCCCTTCATGACC
This sequence comes from Staurois parvus, assembly GCF_062004578.1. Classification (NCBI taxonomy): domain Eukaryota; kingdom Metazoa; phylum Chordata; class Amphibia; order Anura; family Ranidae; genus Staurois; species Staurois parvus. The sequence continues at coordinate 13,005 of NW_028321428.1, forward strand.
AGGCCATTTTTTTTTATCATTTTTTCACACAAATAGAGCTTTCTTTGGTGGTATTTGATCACCACTGGGGTTTTTATTTTTCTCCGATATAAACGATATTATAAAATTTAGACCTTTTTTTTTGTACTTTATGCTATAAAACATATCAAATGATAAAAACACTTTTTAAATTTTGGCAAAAATGTATTCTGCTACATGTCAGAAAAAAAAATCCCAATAAGTGCATATTCATTGGTACAAACTAGGGATGCAGCAAAAACTCCCCTTCACCCCTTTCAACCGATATGAAAAAAAGCACCGATACAGGTGCTGAAAAAGCCCCACCCCTCGCCGCCATTCCCGCCGTTGCCGCCACTGGCCGCTGCTTAGTAGTTCTCAGCCTTACCTGAGAAACCATCGATCCCGGCGCTGGGCATAGAGATGAGTGAAGGAAAGATGGCCGCCACTCATCTCTATGCCCTTGGAGGACTGCAGTGATGTCACTTACCAATTCTGACGTTTTTTTTTTTTTTTTTATTTGGATTACAATGTCTTTATTTGGATACATTTGTTGCAACCATAAGACTTTTTCATATAAAATATAATAGCGGACTTCTTTTCCTTCTCCTCCTCCCGATTCGCCCATCATTGCCAGGAAAATCGGCTGCAAATTTTCCAACATGACTGATTAAAAAAAAAAGTGTGGGAAAAACAGCCAACCAATTAACCCACTAACGGTGCGAAAATCGGCCGATTTTTGACCCGTCTATGACCGGCATAAAAGATCTGTTTTTCGGCTTACCAACCCCCTTTAGATATTTTATCCAACAACGTCTATTGGTTCTCCTGCGCAGCTTCCCAAAGTGTAACGTGTCCACCAGTACAGACCGTCTATTGAGGGACGGGGGATGTCGGGGGGTCAGTCTGATTACGAACGGTGCACTTGCTATCATTTTGACTTTTAATCAATACTTCTGTTTTTTATAGGTCATGTGTGCTTGCTGAGGAGTAATGTGAGGAAGCTGGGAGTGGCATGGCCGGACGTCCTCATCCATATGACAGTAACTCCAGTGATCCAGAGAATTGGGATCGGAAATTGTGTAATCGACCTCGTAAACTTTACAAGCACTCAAGGTAGGTCCTGCAGAGTCGCCTCGTTCATTCTCTGGTACTTGTTTCCTCCCGGGTCTGTTGAGTGGGTGGCTGTGATAAGATTACCAATCCATGGCGTGACTTTCATTTCACCGTTCCTATTGTTAATTGTTAACTCGGTTTACGTGTCTGCGGCGTTTCGGTTCTTTGGAAAATGTCATTGTCCTATGCCGCATCTGTACAATGTCATGTCATGCTGCCCTGTTTGTTACAGGTTAGGGCAAAATTCCCGGAAAAAGCTGGTAGGGTCAGTTTACACTCCGATTGCTAAATGGTTTGGCACTCCTGACCGTCACACCTTTCTAAGAGCTTGATGGACATAGTATCCTGGAACCATCTCTGTTAACCTCTTCCCGTCTGGTCCATTGACGATAAACGGCAGGACAGGAGCACTGCCGATGCGGGTGGACGTTTCTAAATGTTGCCTGTGCATGCTCCCTGGGAGTGCACAGCACCGCAATCAGTGCCCGCTGTGTCTGGAAGACACAGATCACTGTACGGGACCTCTGTGTGAGGTTCCGATTCATGTGATCACTGATTGGCCAACCGGTGATCACATGAACAGTAGTAAACAAGATGTCACTTCCTGACATCATTGCTTGCAATCAGTGATCCCATGGCCAATCGGTGATCACATGGCCAATCGGTGATCCCATGAACAGTAGTAAACAAGATGTCACTTCCTGACATCATTGCTTGCAATCAGTGATCCCATGGCCAATCGGTGATCACATGGCCAATCGGTGATCCCATGAATAGTAGTAAACAAGATGTCACTTCCTGACATTGTTTGCAATCGGTGATCCTATGGCCAATCGGTGATCCTATGGCCAATCGGTGATCCTATGGCCAATCGGTGATCCTATGGCCAATCGGTGATCCTATGGCCAATCGGTGATCCCATGGCCAATCGGTGATCCCATGAACAGTAGTAAACAAGATGTCACTACCTGACATCATTGCTTGCAATCGGTGATCACATGGCCAATCGGTGATCCCATGGCCAGTAGTAAACAAGATGTCACTTCCTGACATCATTGCTTGCAATCGGTGATCACATGGCCAATCGGTGATCCCATGAACAGTGGTAAACAAGATGTCACTCCCTGACATCAATATTTGCATTCGGTGATCACATGGCCAGTAGTAAACAAGATGTCACTTCCTGACATCATTGCTTGCAATTGGTGATCACATGGCCAATCGGTGATCACATGGCCAATCAGTGATCCCATGAACAGTAGTAAACAAGATGTCACTTCCTGACATCATTGCTTGCAATTGGTGATCACATGGCCAATCGGTGATCACATGGCCAATCAGTGATCCCATGAACAGTAGTAAACAAGATGTCACTTCCTGACATCATTGCTTACTACTTGTGAAATCTGTGAATGATCACAGAGGTCACATGGTACAGGGCTATTCACAGCAGCCTTGTACCATGTGACAAGCTGTGACCAATCACAGCTCTCACAGTATTTCTCAATGGCTGCAGGAATGCAGCCAGAGAGAAGGAGAAATTTTATTGCTTTTACAGCCTTTATGGGTGTAAAAACAATCTGTTTAAAAAAAACAAAAACAAAAAAGAAAAAAAATCTTCAAAACCCCTCAGAAGTAGTACAGTGTCACCATGGTGTCACTGCTAGGCTGACAGTATGGTAAAAAAACAAAAACATAATCTAAGAATGTAAAAAAATAAATTTGAGCAATTGTAATTTTTGGTTATAAACTAATTTGGGTTTTTTTTTTTTTTTTGTTTTTTTTTTTTTACTAAAAAGATAGCCAAATACATTTTAGCCAAGATTTATGAAGAAAGATTATTTATTTGCAAAATTTTATTAGAAAACACTTTTTTTTTTTTTTCCTCAAAATTTTTGGACTTTTTCATTTATATATAAAAAAAAAAAAATCCCAGCGGCGAATAAATACCACCAAAATAAAGTTTATCTGTCTCAGAAAATGCAAAAAAATTCATGTGGGTACAGAGTTGCATGACCGCGCAATTGTCATTCAAAGTGTGAAGGCGCTGAAAGCAGAAGATTGGCCTGGATTGGAAGAGGGGTGAAAGTGTCCGGACTGGAAGGGGGTGAAAGTGTCCGGACTGGAAGGGGGTGAAAGTGTCCGGACTGGAAGGGGGTGAAAGTGTCCGGACTGGAAGGGGGTGAAAGTGTCCGGACTGGAAGGGGGTGAAAGTGTCCGGACTGGAAGGGGGGGAAAGTGTCCGGACTGGAAGGGGGGGAAAGTGTCCGGACTGGAAGGGGGGGAAAGTGTCCGGACTGGAAGGGGGGGAAAGTGTCCGGACTGGAAGGGGGGGAAAGTGTCCGGACTGGAAGGGGGTGAAAGGGTCCGGACTGGAAGGGGGTGAAAGGGTCCGGACTGGAAGGGGGTGAAAGGGTCCGGACTTGAAATGGGTAATATGGAGTTGCCCCCTTTTGTGGTTATAACATCCCCCACTCTCTTGCCAAGGCTTTCCAGCAGATTTTGGAGTGTGTCCTTGCGACTGTGTGCCCATTGGTGAGGTCAGATACTGATGTTGGATGAGAAGACCTGACTAGCAGTTCAATTCAGTATAGTTGAGGCCAGAACTTTGTGCAGGACCCTCCGGTTCCTCCACATTGTACTAGTCATACCCTGCATGGGGTCACAGTCCTCCTGGAATGGAAAATTGGTTTTCTCCAAACTGTTGTCACAAGGTTGGAAGAGCACAGTTGTCTAACATGTCTTTTATTTGCTGTATAATCAGCAGGTCCCTTCACTGGATGGGTTTTTGGGGTTTTTTGTGGATGGACTTTTTCAGCCAATTTACTATGTAACTATGGAAATGCCTAAACTCCATTTTCTCTTCCGTTCATTGATGCACTCGGCTTTTCTTCATAATCCATTACCAAACGGGGATTTATAGCCCCCACTTACAAGAGTATTGCAGGCCATAGACGGGTCAAAAATTGGCCGATTTTTCAGCCGAAAAATAATCGGCTGATTTTTGCACCATTAGTGGGTTAATTGGTCAGCTGTTTTTCGGGGTTTTGGCACATTTTTTTTATCGGTCAAGTTAGAAAATTTGCGGCCGATTTTTCCCGGCAATGATGGGCAAATCGGCCGATAGTTTTACCGATAAAAAATCTGCACATGAGCCGTGATCTGCAAGAAGAAGAAAAAAATAATTCCAGTCCGCTATTATATTTTATATGAAAAGTCTCTTGCGGTTGCAACAATGTATCGATTTGTATCCAATACACCCCGCCGTCACTGTTGTCGGCTCTCCCCGGACCCCGCCGTCACTGTTGTCGGCTCTCCCCGGACCCCGCCGTCACTGTTGTCGGCTCTCCCCGGACCCCGCCGTCACTGTTGTCGGCTCTCCCCGGACCCCGCCGCCACTGTTGTCGGCTCTCCCGGACCCCGCCGCCACTGTTGTCGGCTCTCCCCGGACCCCGCCGCCACTGTTGTCGGCTCTCCCCGGACCCCGCCGTCGCTGTCGTCGGCTTTCCCCGGACCCCGTCGTCGGCTCTCCCCGGACCTCGCCGTCGCTGTTGTCGGCTCTCCCCGGACCTCGCCGTCGCTGTCGTCGGCTCTCCCCGGACCCCGCCGTCGCTGTCGTCGGCTCTCCCCGGACCCCGCCGTCGCTGTCGTCGGCTCTCTCCGTACCCCGCCGTCGCTGTCGTCGGCTCTCCCCGGACCCCGCCGCCGCTGTCGTCGGCTCTCCCCGGACCCCGCCGTAAATACCAGGAAATGGCAATCATGATGCCCGGACCCCGCCGTCGCTGTCGTCGGCTCTCCCCGGACCCCGCCGTCGCTGTCGTCGGCTCTCCCCGGACCCCGCCGTCGCTGTCGTCTGCTCTCCCCGGACCCCGCCGTCGCTGTCGTCGGCTCTCCCCGGACCCCGCCGTCGCTGTCGTCGGCTCTCCCCGGACCCCGCCGTCGCTGTCGTCGGCTCTCCCCGGACCCCGCCGTCGCTGTCGTCGGCTCTCCCCGGACCCCGCCGTCGCTGTCGTCGGCTCTCCCCGGACCCCGCCGTCGCTGTCGTCGGCTCTCCCCGGACCCCGCCGTCGCTGTCGTCGGCTCTCCCCGGACCCCGCCGTCGCTGTCGTCTGCTCTCCCCGGACCCCGCCGCCGCTGTCGTCGGCTCTCCCCGGACCCCGCCGCCGCTGTCGTCGTACTGTTGAGGGTTTAGTAACACTTTAATTGTTTAAGATGATCTATAAAAGGAATGGGTAAGTGTATGAGCACAAAGCATGCTTGGGAAAAACCGCAGGAAGTAAGGGATTATGTGAGCAATACGCCAGAACTAAATACCGGGAAATGGCAATCATGATGAACGGGGATCCAGTGGTGACTTGGAATGGTGATGCTGTGTTTATCACCCCCTGATTATGAAGTCATTCTAGTTTGTGCTGGCTTTTATCAGCTTTTTTTTTTTTCTTTTGCACAGAGCAGCTCCGATCCTCTTCTTTTCGTTGGCCTGCCGGCGCTCCTGGCTCCTCCCCCTCCGGCAGTGCCCCCAGGGTAAGTCGCTCACCCGGGGGACACAGCTGCATGCTCGTCCCTTGACCGCTGCTCTATGCGCCCATAAGACACACAGAGCCGCAGCTCAGCCCTGCTTCCCCCTCATTGGCTCACTGGCTGTGATTGACAGCCCGCTGCTGTTTCAGCCAATGAGGAGGAAGAGTCCCCAGACAGCAGAGGCTGTCAGTCACTGGATCGAAGAGGGCTTCAGTAAGCATAGGGAAGGGAGTTGCTATGGGGGCATCCACTACTGTGTGTCCATTCACACACGGATCCGCGGCTCGGCCCTGCCCCTCTCTCTTCTCATTGGCTCACTGGCTGTGATTGACAGCCCGCTGGTGTCTCAGCTAATGAGGAGAAAGAGTCCCCAGAGGCTGTCAAGAAAGTCGCTGGATTGAAGAGGGCTCAGGTAAGCATTGGGAAGGGAGTTGCTATGGGGGCACCCTCTGCTCCTTGTGTCCATTCTTTGCCAGTGGCTCTTGCTGTCTCAGCCAATGGGAAGAGGGAGTCCCAGGATGGTCGAGACGCCAGTGCACATCGCTGGATCGAGAGGGGGCTTAGGTGAGTATTGGGGGGGGGGGGGGCGGGGGGCTTGCCGCCAAAGAGATGCTCCTGCTCCTTCTTGCTTGTTCTTGGGGCATTTTCCCTTCAGTTTCGTCTTCAGCAAGTGAAATGCTCAATCGGATTCAGGTCAGGTGATTGACTTGGCCATTGCAGAACATTCCACTTTTTTCCCTTAAAAAAACTCTTTGGTTGCTTTTGCAGTCTGCTTTGGGTCATTGTCCATCTGCACTGTGAAGCGTCCAATGAGTTGTGAAGCATTTGGCTGAATATGAGCCGATAATATTCCCGAAACACTTCACAATTCATCCGGCTGCTTCTGTCAGCAGTCACATCATCAATAAATACAAGAGAAGCAGTTCCATTGGCAGCCATACATGCCCACGCCATGACACTACCACCACCATGCTTCACTGATGAGGTGGTATGCTTAGGATCATGAGCAGTTCCTTCTCCATACTCTTCTCTTCCCATCACTCTGGTACAAGTTGATGTCGGTCTCATCTGTCCATAGGATGTTGTTCCAGAACTGTGAAGGCTTTTTTACATGTCGTTTGGCAAACTCTAATCTGGCCTTCCTGTTTTTGAGGCTCACCAATGGTTTCCATCTTGTGGTGAACCCTCTGTATTCACTCTGGTGAAGTCTTCTCTTGATTGGTGACTTTGACACACATACACCTACCTCCTGGAGGGTGTTCTTGATCTGGCCAACTGTTGTGAAGGGTGTTTTCTTCACCAGGGAAAGAATTCTTCGGTCATCCACCACAGTTGTTTTCCGTGGTTTTCCGGGTCTTTTGGTGTTGCTGAGCTCACCGGTGCGTTCCTTCTTTATAAGAATGTTCCAAACAGTTGTTTTGGCCACGCCTAATGTTTTTGCTATCTCTCTGATGGGTTTGTTTTGTTTTTTCAGCCTAATGATGGCTTCATTGATAGTGACAGCTCTTTGGATCTCATCTTGAGAGTTGACAGCAACAGATTCCAAATGCAAATAGCACACTTGAAATGAACTCTTGACCTTTTATCTGCTCATTGTAATTGGGATAATGAGGGAATAACACACACCTGGCCATGGAACAGCTGAGAAGCCAATTGTCCCATTACTTTTAGTCCCTTAACAAGTGGGAGGCACATATGCAAACTGTTGTAATTCCTACACGGTTCACCTGATTTGGATGTAAATACCCTCAAATTAAAGCTGACAGTCTGCAGTTAAAGCACATCTTGTTTGTTTCATTTCAAATCCATTGTGGTGGTGTATAGAGCCAAAAATGTTAGAATTGTGTTGATGTCCCAATATTTATGGACCTGACTGTATATATATATATATATGGAAAGTGCTGTGTACATTGACGGCGCTATATAAGTACCTATAATAAATAATAAGGCGATTCTTCATGCAATTCAAAACGCCCAGCTGTGAACGGAGCCTAAGTGCGACTCAATGAGATGCGAGGAACAACAGGACTGTACTTTTTATTACACACACGTAAAGGGGTCTGTGTTCTTTCGTGCGCACACACGCAAAGAGCCGCGCTCAGATGTGGCTCGGTACTTGCACAGCCGGCTCCATTTCCCTTTTGTGGTAAAGCCGCCGACTACTTTCCGAAAACGGAACCGCAGCACAATTCAGCGGAAACGAGATGCTGCGCGCGTCTCTGAAGACTCGTGTGATGAATGGAAAGTGGGAGCCTTGCTGGTGATGCTTCACCGGCAAGGCTCCCACTTTCCATTCATCATACATCAGCATCAGAGGCTGGTCATCAGCTCTGAGGAAAGGGATTCGTCCCCGAAACGCGTCAGCCATTTGACCGCACTGACAGTGAGAACACCTTGCCTGCCGTTGTGGCCGTTGTCATTTTTCTATGCTTTTTAGATTCATGCTTCGTCTGTGAGTATGTTTTTATTATTCTTTCACTCCTACAATAAACCTTGGATAATGCACTAGGTGTGTGCGCCGCCTGTTTTCTCTTTAAAAGACGAATGATAGTAAACTTGTGTGTTGCGCTGTTAAAATGTTGGATCAATATATTATTTATTTCAGGTACTTATATAGCGCCATCAATGTACGCAGCGCTTTACATACATATTGTACATTCACATCAGTCCCCGCCCCCGAGGGGCGTACAATCTAAGGTCCCTAACTCACATCCATACATGCACATACTAGGGACCATTTTAGACAGGAGCCAATTAACCTACCAGCATGTCTTTGGAGTGTGGGAGGAAACCCGCACAGGGAGAGCATGCAAACTCCAGTCAGTCTCTAACCGTCAAGGGGTGTACAATCTAAGGTCCCTAACTCACATCCATACATACACATACTAGGGCCAATTTTAGACAGGAGCCAATTAACCTACCAGCATGTCTTTGGAGTGTGGGAGGAAACCGGAGCACCCGGAGGAAACCCACTCAGGCACAGGGAGAACATGCAAACTCCAGTCAGTCTCTAACCGTCAAGGGGTGTACAATCTAAGGTCCCTAACTCACATCCATACATACACATACTAGGGCCAATTTTAGACAGGAGCCAATTAACCTACCAGCATGTCTTTGGAGTGTGGGAGGAAACCGGACCACCCGGAGGAAACCCACTCAGGCGCAGGGAGAACATGCAAACTCCAGGCAGGTGGTGCCATGGCTGGGATTCAAACCGACGACCCGAGTACTGTCAGGCGGGAGTGCTAACCATTTAGCCACTGTGCTGCCCAGTATATTACACAACTATAATCCAATAAAGTGCCTACAGGAAGTAATTCATAACAACGATGAAAACAAATTCATAATATTCGATCGTGACATAAATACTCCAATGAAGTGCCTGAATAGGGTAATTCATAACAACGATCATAAATAATATTTCAGTTGTGACCATAAATAAATAAAAAACGTTTTTGTAATGCAGTCCGACAACCAAAAGGTGTACATAAAAATCGCGCTGAGCGCATCAAATGAGAGCGTAAAGCGACTTGTGCTTCCAATCCTCACCTTCGTGCACGCCACCGAGAAAAGTATAAGCCTCTTACAGAAGAGAAGACCTTAAAATCGAGGGATTGGGATTTCTCCTAAAGCCCTCATAGACCTTGATTTTAAGGTCTTCGCTTCTGGTAAGAGGCTGAATGCAAATGTTCTCCCTGCAGGAGCAAATGGGATCGTGCTTTGCTGGGTATTTTGCCTTCCTCTGGATCAACTGTGGGTGTAGGATTATAACTTTTTTTTTTTTTTTGTATGGTGCCCTAGGCCAGTGGTGGGCAACCTTTTTTTTCAACTGAGCCAAATCTCGCCAAAACCACGATTTAAATTTATTTTGAGAGCCACATTTTTAAAACTGAAAATACATAGGATGGTACACTGTTTTTAGTTTCAATAAGTTTTTATAGTAATTCATCCCCCATATAGTAATTCATCCCCCATATAGTAATTCATCCCCCATATAGTAATTCATCCCCCATATAGTAATTCATCCCCCATATAGTAATTCATCCCCCCTATAGTAATTCATCCCCCATATAGTAATTCATCCCCCATATAGTAATTCATCCCCCATATAGTAATTCATCCCCCCTATAGTAATTCATCCCCCCTATAGTAATTCATCCCCCCTATAGGAATTCATCCCCCATATAGGAATTCATCCCCCATATAGGAATTCATCCCCCCTATAGTAATTCATCCCCCATATAGTAGTAGTAGTAAGTAAGTAGCAAGTAGTAAGCCAAGTCCCCCCTGTGTCAATTCACTTACCTTTGCTCCGCGCGTTCCTCTCGCCGTGTTCCCGCGCCGTTCCGGTCTTCAGGGCGGACTGTGAGAGGAGCCTAGCTCCTCTCACGTTCGTCACGCTGCCCCACCTACACACATCCTGACAGCCAATCACTGGCTATCAGGATGTGAGTGGCAGCGAGACTGGCCAATCATTGCATTTGAGCGCGCTGCCCTGGCTGTTTTTTTTTTTTTTTTTTGGATCACGCTGCAGAGTCCCTGCCGCCCGAGAGGAGGGAGGGGAGCGGGCGCCCGGCACACAAGAGCCGCATTAAAGCGTGTAAAGAGCCGCATGTGGCTCGCGGGCTGCGGCTTGCCGACCACTGGCCTAGGCGATCAGAAGCAGAAGTTGTCCTCCTTCCCTGTAGTCTTTTGGGACACGTGACAGGTCTCAGAAGACTACAGGACCATTCAGGAAGCGCAGCGCTACTCGCGCATGCGCAGTGGGTACCTGGCTGTGAAGCCGCAAGCTGTCACAGCCGGGTGCCCACACTGAAGATGCCGGCCTCCTGGAATACAGGACAGTCAGTGAAACGGGCTGCAGGGGACACACCGATCAGTCCCCATCCATTGAGAGGGTCCACTGAGAGGTCTGGAGGTCTTTCCCAGGGTATGCCAAGTGCCATCAGTGTGCCTTTAACCTACCGGGTCCCAGATGACTACTAGTGCCCCTTATATTACATGCGTACGGGCAGCACAGTAGCTAAGTGGTTAGTACTTCCACCTGGCAGTAATAGGGTCATTGGTTAGAATCCCAACCACAACAACACCTGCCTGGAGTTCTAGTTGGAGAGCTAGTGGGCTTCTAGAGGAGTATCATAGCTGTAAAAACCCTAAACGCTGAAAAACGTGACAAAGAGCGGTAAATCGTGGCAAATCAGCGTTTTTGGATTTTTTTTTTGACTAGAAAAATATATTTTTTTGGTAAGAAAAAAAACAAAAAACCCTTAAACACAAATGCAAAAAAATGCGGCTAAATGCTAATACACTGGGCTGCACAGTAGGTAAATGGTTAGCACTTCTACCTGGCAGTACTAGGGGTCGTTGGTTCGAATCCTGACCACAGCACCACCTGCCTGGAGTTTGCATGTTCTCCCTGTGCCTGCGTGGGTTTCCTACAGGTAATCCGGTTTCCTCCCACACTCCAAAGACATGCTGGTAGGTTAATTGGCTTCTGTCTAAATTGTCCCTAGTATGTGTATGTATGAATGTGAGTTAGGGACCTTAGATTGTACGCCCCTTGAGGGTTAGGGACCTTAGATTGTACGCCCCTTGAGGGTTAGGGACCTTAGATTGTACGCCCCTTGAGGGTTAGGGACCTTAGATTGTACGCCCCTTGAGGGTTAGGGACCTTAGATTGTACGCCCCTTGAGGGTTAGGGACCTTAGATTGTACGCCCCTTGAGGGTTAGGGATCTTAGATTGTACGCCCCTCGGGGGCGGGGACTGATGTGAATGTACAATATATATGTAAAGCGCGGAGTACATTGACGGCGCTATATAAGTACCTGAAATAAATGATGGAACTTGTAGTCCTGTGGCTCTCAATGAGCAGTCCCCATCCATTGAGAGGGTCCACTGAGAGGTCTGGAGGTCTTTGCCAGGGTATGTCAAGTGCCATCAGAGTGCCTTTAACCTACCGGGTCCCAGATGACTACTAGTGCCCCTTATATTACATGCGTAATATTATCATACGTGTTGAGTACAGGCACACCCCTTTTTCCCATATCACGGAAGTCACGAGCACTTACTACCATTGACGCAAATTTCCATGTGAATTGTTGATTATCTTCCAATTTTGGGAAAATTGATGCGCCGTTTGAATATTTTGAGGACTTTAGATATTTTTTTATCTAGTTATGCGCTTTAATATGTCACTTTGTATTGATCATTGTCTTCATTAAGACACCACATATGTTCTCGCCTATTAGCGCATAATATTGTGCATTATATGTCACTATTTCACTTTATTATTCATTAAGAGCGCTGCGTTTTGATATGATTTATGTTCTAGGATTTTGGGGGTTATTCTTATGCAAGCTGCTTTTTATACTACATCCCAAAACGCTACAGCTATGACTTGCAGAGGCATGATGGAACTTGTAGTCCTGTGGCTCTCAGGTTGCCTTCCCTTGGTTTAACTGGATGGACTTTTGTCTTTTTTTTTCAGCCAGACTAACTATGTAGCTATGTAAGATCACACCCACATATATGTAAATGGTGTTCAAATCACATATGTGAGGTATCGCCACAAACGTCAGAGCGAGAGCTATAATTCTAGCACCAAATCTTTGTATTTCTATACTGGTAACCTGCAGAATTTTTTTTTTTTTTAAAGCATCACTTATAGAGATTAAGTACTGTAGTTTGGTGCCATTCCACGATCGTGCGCAATTCTAAAGCATGACATGTTGGGTATCTGTGGGTGACATCATCTTTCATATTTTACATAAGAATTGGGTTACATATTGTGTGTTGTGTTTTTTTTTTTTTTTTCACTAATGCGGTAGAAAACCACATCCCCTGCATGTGCTAGTATGCAGTTTTACGTACATTTACGCTTTTTATTAAATTTTACCTACAGGTAAGCTTACAATAAAGTGGCTTTACTACCACTTTAAGGTGTATTTTTTCCAAGTAAATTGCATTTGAAAAATCGCTGCGGAAATACCGTGTGACCTACCAAAAATTGCAATGAACACTGATTTTTTTATTTTCTCTCTCCCTCCCCCCCTCTCTCTCCCCCCCCCCTTTCTCTCCCCTCCCCTTTCTCTCCCCTCCCTTTCTCTCCCCTCCCCTTTCTCTCCCTCCCCCTTTCTCTCCCCTCCCCTTTCTCTCCCCTCCCCTTTCTCTCCCCTCCCCTTTCTCTCCCCCCCTTTCTCTCCCCCCCTTTCTCTCCCCCCCTTTCTCCCCCCCTCTCTCCCCCCCCCTTTCTCCCCCCCTCTCTCTCCCTCCCCCCTCTCTCTCCCTCCCCCCTCTCTCCCTCCCCCCTCTCTCTCTCTCCCCCCCCTCTCTCTCCCCCCTCTCTCTCCCTCCCCTCTCTCTCTCCCTCCCCCTCTCTCTCCCTCCCCCCCCTCTCTCCCTCCCCCCCTCTCTCTCCCTCCCCCCTCTCTCTCCCCTCCCCCCTCTCTCTCCCTCCCCTCTCTCCCTCCCCCCTCTCCCTCCCCCCCTCTCTCCCTCCCCCCTCTCTCTCCCTCCCCCTCTCTCTCCCTCCCCCCTCTCTCCCTCCCCCCTCTCTCTCCCTCCCCCCTCCCTCTCCCTCCCCCCTCCCTCCCCCCTCCCTCCCCCCTCCCTCCCCCTCTCTCCCTCCCCTCTCTCTCTCTTTCCCCCCTCTCTCTCCCTCCCCCCTCTCTCTCCCTCCCCCCTCTCTCTCCCTCCCCCCTCTCTCTCCCTCCCCCCTCTCTCTCCCTCCCCTCTCTCCCTCCCCCCTCTCCCTCCCCCCCTCTCTCCCTCCCCCCCTCTCTCCCTCCCCCCTCTCTCTCCCTCCCCCCTCTCTCTCCCTCCCCCCTCTCTCTCCCTCCCCCCTCTCTCTCCCTCCCCCCCTCTCTCCCTCCCCCCTCCCTCTCCCTCCCCCCTCCCTCCCCCCTCCCTCCCCCCTCCCTCCCCCTCTCTCCCTCCCCCTCTCTCCCTCCCCCCTCTCTCCCTCCCCCTCTCTCCCCCCCCCTCTCTCTCCCCCCTCTCCCCCCTCTCTCTCCCCCCCTCTCTCCCCCCCTCTCTCCCCCCCTCTCTCTCTCCCTCCCCCCTCTCTCTCTCCCTCCCCCCTCTCTCTCTCCCTCCCCCCTCTCTCCCTCCCCTCCCTCCCCCCTCCCTCCCCCCCCTCCCTCCCCCCCCTCTCTCCCTCCCCCCTCTCTCTCCCCTCCCCCCTCTCTCTCCCCCTCCCCCCTCTCTCTCCCCTCCCCCCTCTCTCTCCCCCTCCCCCCTCTCTCTCCCCTCCCCCCTCTCTCCCCTCCCCCCTCTCTCTCCCTCCCCCCTCTCTCCCCCTCCCCCTCTCTCTCCCTCCCCTCTCTCTCCCTCCCCTCTCTCTCCCTCCCCCCTCTCTCTCCCCCTCCCCCCTCTCTCTCCCCCTCCCCCCTCTCTCCCTCCCCCCTCTCTCTCCCCCTCCCCCCTCTCTCTCCCCCTCCCCCCCTCTCTCTCTCCCCCTCCCCCCCCTCTCTCTCTTCCCCCCCCCCCCCTCTCTCTCTCTTCCCCTCCCTCCTCTCTCCTCCCCTCTCGGCTGAAGGGCAGGGGCCGGTGTTTAGCTTTAACGATCAGGAAAGTAATTGATGGTTTAATAATAGAGGACGTTGTGAAATGTTACATTGCGGTGGAGATCGCACCCTCCCCGGGTTCATGTCCAGGGTCACCTATGCCAGGCACGCTACTTATGTTTTATAGCCGGTAGCTCCGCGTACGCCTCAGCCCGCTGCACGCACTCCTTATGAATGCGGCAACCTTCCTGAATGACACAGATTAAAGTCATTCTTTCTAGTAATTTGCAGCAGCCGCGTTAGCCGATCTGACGAGTTCTACTAGAAAATCTCGTTATCCGGAGAATAGCTTAGAAACATCCCCCCCCCCCCCCTCCCATCTGTATTCTGCCCGTCACTGTGGGACATCCAATCGCAGGCATCTGGTAGGGACTGCTCTCACTAACAGGGTGGTGTGGCTGGAGACGTCAGCTCGATCACTACGTCTGAATCACCGATTGTGTGAAAATGATTTTCTATTAGTCTGGGGAGGTGGTGACTCCAGAATAGGCGAAGGCAACGAGGAGTCCGCAGGACTAAAGGACATCCGGAGGATCTGCGCTGCGACTGCTGCAGTGGACTGGCAATATGCTGAACTTTGCAGGGAATGCACAGAGATGCTGACCTGGCTTCCACCGCGGTATTGTCTGATGTCTCTCGCTTCCTTTGTGCTCTCATGTCAAAGGTTTTCCAGTGCGTGAGTGCAAGGTGCGTACCCCCGTCCCCACCCCCACCCCGCCGGTGTAACTTGGGCACTTAGCGGAGTGTCAGGCGCTGTGTACGGACACCAAAGCTGCAATCTTCTCTTTGTCTGAATCCTTCTACCTGCAATACACAATGTAGCTCTTTGTTCCAGTCTTCATATGTTCAATGGACCTGCCTAGGAATTCATTCTTCTTTTTGTTTTCCGCGAATGCGATAATTAACACGATATCCTACTAGAGACATAAACTTCAGACTTGTGAGTGCCGAGTGTTTGAATCGCTCTGAATGTTTATAACCATCACGTGGGAAATCGGTGAAATTTGATGGTTGTTGGGAGATGCATGAGATGCTAGCTTGAATCGTCGGCAGGTTTGTTCATTGGATCTACAATGTATCATCTGGTTTGGAGGGGCAGTCTCAGGTTTTTCCATTACAATTACAATGTATCATCCGGTTTGGAGGGATAGTCTCAGGTTTGTTCCTTAGATCTACAATGTATCATCTGGTTTGGAGGGGCAGTCTCAGGTTTGTTCCTTAGATCTACAATGTATCATCTGGTTTGGAGGGGCAGTCTCAGGTTTTTCCATTACAATTACAATGTATCATCTGGTTTGGAGGGGCAGTCTCAGGTTTGTTCCTTAGATCTACAATGTATCATCTGGTTTGGAGGGACAGTCTCAGGTTTGTTCATTGGATCTACAATGTATCATCTGGTTTTAGGGGCAGTCTCAGGTTTTGTTTGCTAGAACTGCAATGTATCTGGTTTGGAGGGACAGTCTCAGGTTTGTTCATTAGATCTACAATGTATCATCTGGTTTGGAGGGACAGCCTCAGGTTTGTTCATTGGATCTACAATGTATCATCTGGTTTGGAGGGGCAGTCTCAGGTTTTTACATTACAATTACAATGTATCATCCGGTTTGGAGGGATAGTCTCAGGTTTGTTCCTTAGATCTACAATGTATCATCTGGTTTGGAGGGGCAGTCTCAGGTTTGTTCCTTAGATCTACAATGTATCATCTGGGTTGGAGGGGCAGTCTCAGGTTTTTCCATTACAATTACAATGTATCATCCGGTTTGGAGGGACAGTCTCAGGTTTGTTCCTTAGATCTACAATGTATCATCTGGTTTGGAGGGACAGTCTCAGGTTTGTTCATTGGATCTACAATGTATCATCTGGTTTTAGGGACAGTCTCAGGTTTTGTTTGCTAGAACTGCAATGTATCTGGTTTGGAGGGACAGTCTCAGGTTTGTTCATTAGATCTACAATGTATCATCTGGTTTGGAGGGACAGCCTCAGGTTTGTTCATTGGATCTACAATGTATCATCTGGTTTGGAGGGACGGTCTCAGGTTTTCCATTACAATTACAATGTATCATCCAGTTTGGAGGGACAGTCTCAGGTTTGTTCATTGTCCCTCCAAACCAGGTGATACATTGTAGATCCAATGAACAAACCTGAGACCGTCCCTCCAAACCAGATGATACATTGTAGATCCAGTCTCAGGTTTGTTCATTGGATCTACAATGTATCATCTGGTTGGAGGAACGGTCTCAGGTTTGTTCATTGGATCTACAATGTATCATATGGTTTGGAGGGACGGTCTCAGGTTTGTTCATTGGATCTACAATGTATCATTTGGTTTGGAGGGATAGTCTCAGTTTTTGTTTGTTAGAACTACAATGTATCATCTGGTTTGGAGGGACAGCCCCTGGTTTGTTCATTGTCTCTCCAAACCAGATGATACATTGTAGATCCACTCTCAGGTTTGTTCATTGGATCTACAATGTATCATCTGGTTTGGAGGGACAGTCTCAGGTTTAATTAGAACTACAATGTGTCATCTGGTTTTGAGGGATAGTCTCAGGTTTGTCCATTACAATTACAATGTATCATCTGGTTTGGAGGGACAGTCTCAGGCTTGTCAGTTACAATTACAATGTGTCATCTGGTTTGGAGGGATAGGGGGAGATTAATGAACATTGGAGCACTCAGAATCTGGTGCAGCTGTGCATGGGAGCCAGTCGGCTTCTAACTTCAGTTTGTTCAATTAAGCCTTGGCATTAAAACCTGGAAGCTGATTGGTTTCTATGCACAGCTGCACCAGATTTTGCACCCTCCAGTTTTAGTATATAACCCCATAGTCTCAGGTTTGTCCATTAGAACTACAATGTATCATCTGGTTTGGAGGGATAGTCTCCGGTTTGTTTTTTAGAATTGCAGTGTATCATCCAGTTTGGAGGGATAGTCTCAGGTTTAATTAGAACTACAATGTATCATCCAGTTTGGAGGGATAGTCTCAGGTTTAATTAGAACTACAATGTATCATCCAGTTTGGAGGGATAGTCTCAGGTTTAATTAGAACTACAATGTATCATCCAGTTTGGAGGGATAGTCTCAGGTTTGTCCTTTTTAGAACTACAATGTGTCATCTGGATTAGGAAGATAGTCTCAGGTTTGTCCATTTCAATTACAATGTATCATCCAGTTTGGAGGGATAGTATCAGGTTTGTCCTTTTAGAACTACAATGTATCATCTAGTGCACATGGATTGTCTCAGGTGTTGAAGATACGTTCCGGAATGTTTTTTGTTCCTGAGACCTTTTCTTGTTTTTAGAGATTAGGATTTTATCATTCAGTTGTCTATCTGCAGCAGACTTTGCATCCTCCCACTTTTAGTAAATAACCCCGTAGTCTCAGGTTTGCTCGTTAGAACTACAATGTATCATCTGGTTTTGGAGGGATAGTCCCAGGTTTGTCCATTAGAACTACAATGTATCATCTGGTTTGAAAGGATAGTCTCAGGTTTGTTTTTTAGAATTGCAATGTATCATCCAGTTTGGAGGGATAGTATCAGGTTTAATTAGAACTACAATGTATCATCCGGTTTGGAGGGATAGTATCAGGTTTAATTAGAACTACAATGTATCATCTGGTTTGGAGGGATAGTATCAGGTTTGTCCTTAGAACTACAATGTATCATCTGGTTTGGAGGGATAGTATCAGGTTTGTCCTTAGAACTACAATGTATCATCCGGTTTGGAGGGATAGTATCAGGTTTAATTAGAACTACAATGTATCATCCGGTTTGGAGGGATAGTCCCAGGTTTGTCCATTAGAACTACAATGTATCATCTGGTTTGGAGGGATAGTATCAGGTTTGTCCATTACAATTACAATGTATCATCTGGTTTGGAGGGATAGTATCAGGTTTGTCCTTAGAACTACAATGTATCATCCGGTTTGGAGGGATAGTATCAGGTTTAATTAGAACTACAATGTATCATCTGGTTTGGAGGGATAGTATCGGGTTTGTCCTTAGAACTACAATGTATCATCTAGTTCACATGGATTGTCTCAGGTTTTGAAGATACGTTCCGGAATGTTTTTGTTCCTGAGACCTTTTCTTGTTTTTAGAGATTGGGATTTTATCATTCGGTTGTCTATCTGCACCAGACTTTGCATCCTCCACTTTTAGTAAATAACCCCGTAGTCTCATGTTTGCTCGTTAGAACTACAATGTATCATCTTGTTTACAGGGATAGTCTCAGGTTTGCTTGTTAGAACTACAATGTATCATCTTGTTTACAGGGATAGTCTCAGGTTTTGATGATACATTCCTGAATATTTTTGTTCCTGGGACCTTTTCTAAAAAAAAAAGTTATAATCCTACTCCCACAGTTGATCCAGAAGAATGTTTTGTGGAAAAAACAAAACAAAACATCGGACACTTTGCATTTCTTTAATACTTTGAAATGCCCACTAGTAGCCATAGACCAGGGGTGGGCAAACTGCGGCTCTCCAGCTGTTGTGGAACTACATTTCCCATGAGGCATTGCAAAGATTACAAAGCTGACAGTTACAGCTATGACTTGCAGAGGCATGATGGAACTTGTAGTCCTGCAAAAGCTGGAGAGCCGCAGTTTGCCCACCGCTGCCATAGACCATGTGATCTTTGCCTAGGCTTTAGTTCCAGGTGTCTTGGGAGCTGCGGTTTTTCTTTCCCCCCCCCTCAAAGATGTTTTTCTTCCTTTCTTCTTCCTGAAAGTAGTAATAACTTGACAACGCTGACATGTGTCTTACTGATTCATGTCATGTCCTAAAATGATAATGATAGGTCCAGTTCAATAAAACATTTACAATACATTTTATAGTGATCTGTGCTTCTAAGACCGAATTGTTTGTGTCCTTGGAAATGAAATAAAAGGCCATTAACTGTGTGTTGCAGACCAGACACTGACAGGCTTAGCAGCCCTTGCAGCAAAGTTCCAGGTTTGCATGTACTTTAGAGCCCCCCACCCTTCAGGGCTCCTGTTAGAAATCACTGGGCCCTGTACCACCTACTTGATGCCCTCCGTCACGGTTGCAATGCTATGGCAGCCATGGCAGAAATTAGACTCTCACAGGACAAGACCCATTGAAGTGAATGGCGCTGCTCTACAAGCGCCCCGCAACTGCACGTGGTTTTGGTGCATTGGTGTGGGGTTGAAGCAGGCAGTGAGGAGCCACCTCAGCCCCTGTCACATGCTCTCTGAAGAGCGATCCAAATGCTGACTGTTTGCCAATTAAAAAAAAGACGACGTGTATGAGAGCCTAAAGTGGTTCTAAAGGCAGAAGAGGTTTTTTTTTTACCTGAATGCAATCGGGTAAAAAAAAAAACCCTTCTTGGTGCAGCTTCCCCCTCAGCTTCCCTTTCTACTTACCTGAGCCCCATCTCGATCCAGCGATATGCATGAGAGGATCCCTCTCTAATTGGCTCACATAGCAGCCATTGGTTCCTGTTGTGTCAATCACAGCCGGTAAGCCAATGAGAGAGTGTGGGGTGGGGCTAAACCGCACTGTGTGTGAATGGACAATGTCCATCCGCAGGAGCTTGGCTAAAGAGCGAGCCTGCTTGAGCGCCCCATAGCACGGGGGGGGGGGGGGGCAGGACTGCTGGCGGGGGATAAAAAAAAAACAGGATTGGGGCTGCGCTATGCAAAACTGTTACACAGAGCAGGTAAGTATAGCATGTTTGTTTAAAAAGAAACAAAAAAAAAACCAAAACACTATAGCCTTTCGATGTACTTCTAATTTTTTATTTATTTTTTTTTATTTACATAAACAGGCCCCTGATGTCTCCCTGTTGAGACTGGGAAAGGGACTGGGGACAAAGATTCGTCGGTCCCTTTCTCTGCAGTTTCAGCTGCACTGGAGATGACTGAATAGGAAGTGCTCTGAGGTTCCCTGATCATTCACAAACCGAAGCATAGGAAACATGTTTTGCTATGCTTTAGTGATGAATGAACATGGGAGCGATTGGTGCCAGTCGCTCGCTGTGTCCATTCGGGAAAGGAAGGGGCTGGTAAACATGACATATTTACCGGCCTCCGGCTTTCCATCCTGAAACAATCTCCCTGTGTGCCCTTAGCAGCTGCTGGCGGGAAAGGTGGGAAGCTGACAGCACTGCGGGGGAGGGGGGGCACACAGGGGGGACTAGACAGCAGGTGAAAGGGGGCGCTGATACTAGAACCGATCTCCCTGGAAGAGAGCCAGCAGCGCTGCAGGGGGATCCATAAGAGCCACAAGGCAGTACAGCTGGCCCTCCTGCTCGGCAGGTGCCTGGACCTTCCTTTAGTGCTGATGAGGGCCCGCCCACTCTGCTCCTCCCAAGATATCTTCCTCTCTAGCTCCCTCATCACCTCCTCCCACGCTCGCCTCCAGGACTTCTCCAGAGCTTCTCTCATCCTCTGGAACTCCCTACCACAGTATGTCCGGTCAGCCCCCACCCTGTCTGCCTTTAGGCGATCTTTGAAAACTCACTTCTTCAGGGAAGCCTACCCCACCTCCACCTAAGAACTGTACTTGAATCACCTCCACCAGATCATCCCCCGCAGCTATCACCTTTTGTATCACCTCCCCCTTCCTTTAGAGTGTAAGCTCCATGAGCCGGGCCCTCCTATTCCTTCTGTACTGAAATGTATTGTAATTGTACTGTCTCCCTTATATTGTAAAGCGCTGAGCAAACTATTGGCGCTATATAAATCCTGTATAATAATAATATAAGACCCCATGTACACGGGACACTTCCGAACGATGGAAACTGACTGCTGGAATACGTAGGTTAAAAAAACGTCTGTTTAGCCGCGTTTATGAGCGTTTGCTTTTAGAAGCGTTTTTTAAAGAGAAGCAGAGGAGAACCTCCCAAATGCACAGATTGCACTAAAAAGTGGTCAATTATTAACTATTTCAGACTTTCAGAGAAATCCAGAGAGTAGAAGCAGAGACAGCAGTATGTGTTGAGATTAGCTGAGGTGTCAGTTGCTCATTAACATTTCTTTTGTTTCCAAGGGTGGGAAAGGTGTCTGGTGGAGGGAGTCATTAAGGCCACCTGGCAGGGGGTCTTCATGAGGAATTTGAGGTGTGAATGGTCATTAACATATCTTTTTTATTTCAAAGGGTGGGAGAGGTCTGAGGTGTGAATCGGACATTGACATATCTTTTGTTTCCAAGGGTGGGAGAGGTCTGAGGTGTGAATTGGTCATTAACATATCTTTTGTTTCCAAGGGTGGGAGTGGTCTGAGGTGTGAATTGGACATTGATATATCTTTTGTTTCGAAGGGTGGGAGAGGTCTGAAGTTTGAATTGGTAGGAACATCCTGTGTTCAGTGTTTTGTCCATTTGAGTACCCTGAAAACGCTTTGCATGCATTTTTCATGATGAAAAAGGGCTCTGGACAGCATCGGGAACTGGAAGAGTTAAAAAGCATTTTCAGACACAAACGCTTATAAATGCGAATTGCCGCGTTTGCAAGCGTTTTGCGTTTGAAATGCTGATAAAATCGACTGCTGCACGCAAGTTTTCTGCATTAAAAAAACGATTGTAAACTCAAATGCCTGTAAAGGACGATGTGTACACGGACACATAGGAGAACATTAGGGAGAGTTCAGGGGCTGCTGAAAAAAACGCAGAAAAGATCCTAAAGGTCAGTTTATCAGCTGCAGCGTACATGAGCCCTAATGCAGGAGGGCTGGCTGTACTGCCTCACCAGCGGTCCTGCTTCCACTTGCCTAAGAGGCAAGTTCCGCGAGGTTCCCGTATCATGTGAGACCACGCTCCTGCACTCTGCTGGATTTGGCCCAGGAAAGGCCCATGCTGCCACCCTCCCCTAGGCCCTACAAGCAAAACCTGAGGGTGTAAGCTAAATATATTTTCAGATTTCTCCTACTAATCAAGTAATATTTACATTAATATTATAATACAGGATTTATATATTATTATTATTATACAGGATTTATATATTATTATTATTATACAGGATTTATGGCACCAACAGTTTGCTCAGCACTTTGCAATATAACGGGAGACAATACAGCAACAATACAGTTCAATACCAGAGGGATAGGAGGGCCCTGATCCTAGGAGCTTACAATCTAAGAGGGAGGGGCTAGTGGTACAAAAGGTAATAACTGGGGGGGATGGACCGGTAGGAGGAGTAGAAGATTCCATTATTAGCTGAGGGCGGGATAGGCTTCCCGGAAGAGAGGTTTTCAGAGATCGCCTATAAGTGAGCAGAGTAGGTGATAGTCAGATAGATTGGGGTAGCGAGTTCCAGAGGATGGGGGAGGCTCTGTTGAAGTCCTGGAGACGAGCATGGGAGGAGGAGACAAGGAAGCTAGAGAGCAGGAGGTCGTGCGAGGAGCGGAGAGGACGGTTTGGGTGATATTTGGAGACAAGATTGGTGATGTAATTTGGGGCGGAGTTATAAATGGCTTTATATGTTATTATTAATGTTTTGAATTTACAATGGAAAACCTCGTATTTTGATGCAAAGTCTGCTATGTGTGCCATGGTGGCCCTGATACTAGCTTGTTGGGTCTCCCCCCTCCATTCTGGTAATGCCCAAAAACTGCACCGATAATGACTTCCAATAATAAAAATGTTTCTGCGTACCGTTGTGAACTCTGGTCCTCCTGCGCCTCCGATCGTCACTGAAGCTCTAATTAGTCGAGAAAAAAATCTCAGCTGAATATAATTATTTTGCATATTCATTAGCCTGTTTTAAAAGCCTAGTACCCCCCCCCCCCCCCCCCCCCCGAGGCTGTGCCTGGCAATCCAGCTGCAAAATGGCATTTTGTACACTGCACTTTGTACCACTGACACCATTCTGATAGGTTGCCCCGCGGGTCCAGCTACAGTCATGGACACATTTGTCGGTACCCTTCCACAAAAAAAAGTAGTCGCTGCTTTCTCTAAAATAAATAAATAAAAATAAATAAAAAAACATGAACCTGCCAGAAGTAATTGGCTTCCATGAGTATTACATGTTTACTAAGGGGACACGCCCCG